>NW_027228501.1:0-199720 GCF_037783145.1 Equus przewalskii
TCCGTAATCACCTGTCGCGCATGCCGGAACCACCTCTCAGACGTGCCGGAAGCACGTGCCGGACACGCCGGAATCACCTACCGGACAGACCGGAACCACCTGCCGAGCACGCCGGAGCCACCTGTTCGACTCGCTGGAACCACCTGCCGGACAGGCCAATATCAACTGCTGGCTATGCCAGAACCACCTGGGGGACGGTCCGGAATCACCTGCCAGCCATGGCGGAACCACCTCTCAGACGTACCAGATCCACCTGCCGGAGAAGCTGGAAACACGTCCTGGACAGTCTGGAACCACCTGCCGGCCAAGCCTGAACCACCTGCCAAGCACAACGGAACAACCTGCCAGACACGCCAAAATCACCTGCGTGTTATGCCTGAACCACTTGGAGGACTCTCTGGGATGACCTGCGGGGCATGCCGGAACCACCTCTCAGACGTGCCAGAACCATGTGGCGGACAGTCCGGAATCACATGTTGGGAATGCGCAACCACCTCTGAGACGTACCAGAACCACATGCCGTGCAGGCTGGAACCACCTACCGGACAGACCGGAATCACCTTTCGGGCATGCCGGAACCACCTGTCAGATGTGCCAGAAACACGTGCCGGAGACGCCGGAAGCACCTGCCAAGCACGTTGGAACCATCTGCTCAACTCGACTGAACCACCTGCCGGACATGCCAAAATCACCTGCCGACTATGCCAGAACCACTTGGCGAACACTCGGAATCACTTGCCGGGCATGCAGGAACCACCTCTCAGACATGCCAGAACCCCGTGCCAATGACCCCGGAAGCACCAGCCGAGCACGCCGGAACCACCTGCTCGACTCGCCAGAACCACCTGCCGATCACGCAAAAATCACCTGCCGGCTACACCACAACCAGTTGCGGAACACTTTGGAATCACCTGCCAGGCTTGCTGGAACCACCTGCCAATCATACCAAAATCACCTGCAACTACGCCAGAACCGCTTGGCGGGCACTGCGGAAACACCTGTCGGGCCGGCTGGAACCACATCTCAGACGTGCCAGAAACGTGTTCATGAGATGCTGGAACCACACCCCGAACAGACGGATCCCCTGCCAGAACCGCCTGAACCACCTGCTGAGCACGCCGGAGCCACCTGCTCGACTCACCGGTACCACCTCCCTGACACGCCAAAATCACCTGCTGGGTATGCCAGAACCACTCGGTGGACACTCCGGAATCATCTGCCGGACATGCCGGAACCAGCTGTCAGACACACCAGAACCAAGTGCCGGAGACGCCGGAAGCACATGCTGAGCACGTCGCAACCACCTGCTCAACTCGCCTGAACCACCTGCCGGACACGCCAAAATCACCTGCCCGCTACACCAGCACCACTTCGGGGACAAGCCGGAATCACGTGAGGGGCATGCCGGCATAGCCTCTCATTCTGAACCTCGTGCCGGACACCACAGAACCACCTGCCGGACAGACCGGAACCACCTGCCGGACACGCCGGACCACCGGCTCGACCCGGCCGGACGAGCCTCTGGACATGCAAACTCACCTGCCGGCTACGACGGAAGCCCTTGGCGAACAATCGGAATCACCTGCCGGGCACTCCGGAACCACCTCTCAGATATGCCAGAACCACCTGCCGGACTCTCAATAATCACCTGCCGGCTACACCACAACCAGTTGGGGAACACTCGGAATCACCTGCCGGGCTTGCTGGGACCCACCTGCCGGTCATGCAAAATCACCTGCCAACGACGCCAGTACCACTTGGCGGACACTGTGGAAACACCTGTCGGGCCGGCCGGAACCACATCTCAGACGTGCCAGAACCATGTGCATGAGATGCTGGAACCACACCCCGAACAGACGGAAAACTCTTGCCAGACCCGTCTGAACAACCTGCCGAGCACGCCGGAGCCACCTGCTCGACTCGCCGGAACCACCTACCTGACATGCCCAAATCACCAGCCGGGTATGCCAGAACCACTTGGCGAACACTCCGGAATCACTTGCCGGGCATGCAGGAACCACCTCTCAGACATGCCAGAACCCCGTACCAATGACCCCGGAAGCACCAGCCGAGCACGCCGGAACCACCTGCTCGACTCGCCAGAACCACCTGCCGATCACGCAAAAATCACCTGCCGGCTACACCACAACCAGTTGCGGAACACTTTGGAATCACCTGCCAGGCTTGCTGGAACCACCTGCCAGTCATGCCAAAATCACCTGACAACTACGCCAGAACCGCTTGGCGGACACTGCGGAAACACCTCTCGGGCCGGCTGGAACCACATCTCAGACGTGCCAGAAACGTGTTCATGAGATGCTGGAACCACACCCCGAACAGACGGATACCACCTGCCAGAACCGCCTGAACCACCTGCTGAGCACGCCGGAACCACCTGCTCGACTCACCGGTACCACCTCCCTGACACGCCAAAATCACCTGCTGGGTATGCCAGAACCACTTGGCGGACACTCCGGTATCATCTGCCGGACATGCCAGAACCAGCTCTCAGACACACCAGAACCAAGTGCCGGAGACGCCGGAAGCACCTGCCGAGCATGCCGGAGCCACCTGCTCGACTCGCCAGAAACACCTGCCGGACACGCGAAAATCACCTGCCGGGTATGCCAGAACCACCTGGCGGACACTACGGAATCACCTGCCGCGAATGCCAGAACCACCTCTCAGACGTGCCGGAAGCACGTGCCAGACAGCCGGAAACACCTACCGGACAGACCGGAACCACCTGCCAAGAACGCCGGAGCCACCTGTTCGACTCGCTGGAACCACCTGCCGGACAGGCCAATTGCAACTGCTGGCTATGCCAGAACCACCTGGGGGACAGTCCGGGATCACCTGCCAGCCACGGCGGAACCACCTCTCAGACGTACCAGAACGACCTGCCGGAGAAGCTGGAAACACGTCCTGGACAGACTGGAACCACGTGACGGCCATGCCTGAACCACCTGCCATACTCGCCAAAATCACCTGCGGGCTACGCCAGAACCACTTGGACGACTCTCCGAAATGACCTGCCGGGCATGTTGGAACCACCTCTCAGACGTGCCAGAAGCACGTGGCGGACAGTCCGGAATCACCTGTTGGGCATACGCAACCACCTCTGAAGCGTACCAGAACCACGTGCCGTGCACGCCGGAACCACCTACCGGACAGACCGGAATCAACTCTTGGGCATGCCGGAACCACAAGTCAGATGTGCCAGAAACACGTGCCGGAGACGCCGGAAGCACCTGCCGAGCACGTCGCAACCACCTGCTCAACTCGCCTGAACCACCTGCCGGACACGCCAAAATCACCTGCCCGCTACACCAGCACCACTTCGGGGACAAGCCGGAATCACATGAGGGGCATGCCGGCACAGCCTCTCGGACTGAACCTCGTGCCGGACACCACAGAACCACCTGCCGGACAGACCGGAACCACCTGCCGGACACGCCGGAACCACCGGCTCGACCCGCCGGAACGACCGCTGGACATGCAAAATCACCTGCCGGCTACGCCGGAAACACTTGGCGAACACTCCGGAATCACCTGCCGGGCATGCCGGAACCACCTCTCAGATAAGCCAGAACCACGTGCCAATGACCCCGGAAGCAACTGCCGAGCACGCCGGAACCACCTGCTCGACTCGCCAGAACCAGCTGCCGGACACGCAAAAATCACCTGCCGGCTATGCCACAACCAGTTGGGGAACACTTCGGAATCACCTGCCGGGCTTGCTGGAACCACCTGCCGGTCATGCCAAAATCACCTGCCAACTACGCCAGTACCATTTGGCGGACACTGTGGAAACACCTGTCGGGCCGGCCGGAACCACATCTCAGTCGTGCCAGAACCATGTGCATGAGATGCTGGAACCACACCCCGAACAGACGGAAAACACCAGCCAGACCCGTCTGAACAACCTGCCGATAACGCCGGAGCCACCTGCTCGACTCGCCGGAAACACCTATCTGACATGCCCAAATCACCAACCGGGTATGCCAGAACCACTTGGCGGACACTCCGGAATCATCTGCCGGACATGCCGGAACCAGCTCTCAGACACACCAGAACCACGTGCCGGAGACGCCGGAAGCACCTGCCGAGCATGCCGGAGCCACCTGCTCGACTCGCCAGAAACACCTGCCGGACACGCCAAAATCACCTGCCGGGTACGCCAGAACCACCTGGCGGACACTCCGAAACCACCTGTCGCGCATGCCGGAAGCACCTCTCAGACGTGCCGGAAGCACGTGCCGGACACGCCGGAATCACCTACCGGACAGACCGGAACCACCTGCCGAGCACGCCGGAGCCACCTGTTCGACTCGCTGGAACCACCTGCCGGACAGGCCAATATCAACTGCTGGCTATGCCAGAACCACCTGGGGGACGGTCCGGAATCGCCTGCCAGCCCTGGCGGAACCACCTCTCAGACGTACCAGAACCACCTGCCGGAGAAGCTGGAAACACGTGCTGGACAGTCTGGAACCACCTGCCGGCCAAGCCTGAACCACCTGCCAAGCACAACGGAACAACCTGCCAGACACGCCAAAATCACCTGCGTGTTATGCCAGAACCACTTCGAGGACTCTCTGGGATGACCTGCCGGGCATGCCGGAAACACCTCTCAGACGTGCCAGAACCATGTGGCGGACAGTCCGGAATCACCTGTTGGGCATGCGCAACCACCTCTGAGACGTACCAGAACCACATGCCGTGCAGGCTGGAACCACCTACCGGACAGACCGGAATCACCTTCGGGCATGCCGGAACCACCTGTCAGATGTGCCAGAAACACGTGCCGGAGACGCCGGAAGCACCTGCCAAGCACGTTGGAACCACCTGCTCGACTCACCGGTACCACCTCCCTGACACGCCAAAATCACCTGCTGGGTATGCCAGAACCACTTGGCGGACACTCCGGAATCATCTTCCGGACATGCCGGAACGAGCTCTCAGACACACCAGAACCAAGTGCCGGAGACGCCGGAAGCACCTGCCGAGCATGCTGGAGAGACCTGCTCGACTCCCAGAAACACATGCCGGACACGCCAAAATCACCTGCCGGGTATGCCAGAACCACCTGGCGGACACTACCGAATCACCTGCCGCGCATGCTGGAAGCACTTGCCAGACACGCCGCAAACACCTACCGGACAGACCGGAACCACCTGCCAAGAACGCCGGAGCCACCTGTTCGACTCGCTAGGACCACCTGCCGGACAGGCCAATATCAACTGCTGGCTATGCCAGAACCACCTGGGGGACAGTCCGGGATCACCTGCCAGCCATGGCGGAACCACCTCTGAGACGCACCAGAACCACCTGCCGGAGAAGCTGGAAACACGTCCTGGACAGACTGGAACCACGTGACGGCCATGCCTGAACCACCGGCCGAGCACGGCGGAACCACATGCCGGACACGCCAAAATCACCTGCGGGCTACGCCAGAACCACTTGGACGACTCTCCGAAATGACCTGCCGGGCATGTTGCAACCACCTCTCAGACGTGCCAGAAGCACGTGGCGGACAGTCCGGAATCACCTGTTGGGCATACGCAACCACCTCTGACACGTACCAGAACCACGTGCCGTGCACGCCGGAACCACCTACCGGGCAGACCGGAATCAACTTTTGGGCATGCCGGAACCACCAGTCAGATGTGCCAGAAACACGTGCCGGAGACGCCGGAAGCACCTGCCGAGCACGTCGCAACCACCTGCTCAACTCGCCTGAACCACCTGCCGGACACGCCAAAATCACCTGCCCGCTACACCAGCACCACTTCGGGGACAAGCCGGAAACACGTGAGGGGCATGCCGGCACAGCCTCTCAGTCTGAACCTCGTGCCGGACACCACAGAACCACCTGCCGGACAGACCGGAACCACCTGCCGGACACGCCGGAACCACCGGCTCGACCCGCCGGAACGACCTCTGGACATGCAAACTCACCTGCAGGCTACGCCGGAAACACTTGGCGAACACTCCGGAATCACCTGCCGGGCATGCCGGAACCACCTCTCAGATATGCCAGAACCACGTGCCAATGACCCCGGAAGCACCTGCCGAGCACGCCGGAACCACCTGCTCGACTCGCCAGAACCACCTGCCGGACACGCAAAAATCACCTGCCGGCTACGCCACAACCAGTTGGGGAACACTTCGGAATCACCTGCCGGGCTTGCTGGAACCACATGCCGGTCATGCCAAAATCACCTGCCAACTACGCCAGTACCACATGGCGGACACTGTGGAAACACCTGTCGGGCCGGCCGGAACCACATCTCAGACGTGCCAGAACCATGTGCATGAGATGCTGGAACCACACCCCGAACAGACGGAAAACACCTGCCAGACCCGTCTGAACAACCTGCCGAGCACGCCGGAGCCACCTGCTCGACTCGCCGGAACCACCTACCTGACATTCCCAAATCACCAGCCGGGTATGCCAGAACCACTTGGCGGACACTCCAGAATCATCTGCCGGACATGCCGGAACCACCTCTCAGACGTGCCGGAAGCACGTGCCGGACACGCCGGAATCACCTACCGGACAGACCGGAACGACCTGCCGAGCACGCCGGAGCCACCTGTTCGACTCGCTGGAACCACCTGCCGGACAGGCCAATATCAACTGCTGGCTATGCCAGAACCACCTGGGGGACGGTCCGGAATCGCCTGCCAGCCATGGCGGAACCACCTCTCAGACGTACCAGAACCACCAGCCGGAGAAGCTGGAAACACGTCCTGGACAGTCTGGAACCACCTGCCGTCCAAGCCTGAACCACCTGCCAAGCACAACGGAACAACCTGTCAGACACGCCAAAATCACCTGCGTGCTATGCCAGAACCACTTGGAGGACTCTCTGGGATGACCTGCCGGGCATGCCGGAACCACCTCTCAGACGTGCCAGAACCATGTGGCGGACAGTCCGGAATCACCTGTTGGGCATACGCAACCACCTCTGAGACGTAACAGAACCACGTGCCGTGCACGCCGGAACCACCTACCGGACAGACCGGAATCAACTTTTGGGCATGCCGGAACCACCAGTCAGATGTGCCAGAAACACGTGCCGGAGACGCCGGAAGCACCTGCCGAGCACGTCGCAACCACCTGCTCAACTCGCCTGAACCACCTGCCGGACATGCCAAAATCACCTGCCCGCTACACCAGCACCACTTCGGGGACAAGCCGGAATCACGTGAGGGGCATGCCGGCACAGCCTCTCGGACTGAACCTCGTGCCGGACACCACAGAACCACCTGCCGGACAGACCGGAACCACCTGCCGGACACGCCGGAACCACCAGCTCGACCCGCCGGAACGACCGCTGGACATGCAAAATCACCTGCCGGCTACGCCGGAAACACTTGGCGAAGACTCCGGAATCACCTGCCGGGCATGCCGGAACCACCTCTCAGATATGCCAGAACCACGTGCCAATGACCCCGGAAGCAACTGCCGAGCACGCCGGAACCACCTGCTCGACTCGCCAGAACCACCTGCCGGACACGCAAAAATCACCTGCCGGCTACGCCACAACCAGTTGGGGAACACTTCGGAATCACCTGCCGGGCTTGCTGGAACCACCTGCCGGTCATGCCAAAATCACCTGCCAACTACGCCAGTACCACTTGGCGGACACTGTGGAAACACCTGTCGGGCCGGCCGGAACCACATCTCAGACGTGCCAGAACCATGTGGATGAGATGCTGGAACCACACCCCGAACAGACGAAAAACACCTGCCAGACCCGTCTGAACAACCTGCCGAGCACGGCGGAGCCACCTGCTCGACACGCTGGAACCACCTACCTGACATGCCCAAATCACTAGCCGGGTATGCCAGAACCACTTGGCGGACACTCCGGAATCATCTGCCGGACATGCCGGAAACAGCTCTCAGACACACCAGAACCACGTGCCGGAGACGCCGGAAGCACCTGCCGAGCATGCCGGAGCCACCGGCTCGACTCGCCAGAAACACCTGCCGGACACGCCAAAATCACCTGCCGGGTACGCCAGAACCACCTGGCGGACACTCCGAAACCACCTGACGCGCATGCCGGAACCACCTCTCAGACGTGCCGGAAGCACGTGCCGGACACGCTGGAATCACCTACCGGACAGACCGGAACCACCTGCCGAGCACGCCGGAGCCACCTGTTCGACTCGCTGGAACCACCTGCCGGACAGGCCAATATCAACTGCTGGCTATGCCAGAACCACCTGGGGGACGGTCCGGAATCACCTGCCAGCCATGGCGGAAACACCTCTCAGACGTACCAGAACCACCTGCCGGAGAAGCTGGAAACACGTCCTGGACAGACTGGAACCACGTGACGGCCATGCCTGAACCACTTGCCGAGCACGGCGGAACCACCTGCCGGACACGCCAAAATCACCTGCGGGCTACGCCAGAACCACTTGGACGACTGTCCGAAATGACCTGCCGGGCATGTTGGAACCACCTCTCAGACGTGCCAGAAGCACGTGGCGGACAGTCCGGAATCACCTGTTGGGCATACGCAACCACCTCTGAGACGTACCAGAACCGCGTGCCGTGCACGCCGGAACCACCTACCGGACAGACCGGAATCAACTTTTGGGCATGCCGGAACCACCAGTCAGATGTGCCAGAAACACGTGCCGGAGACGCCGGAAGCACCTGCCGAGCACGTCGCAACCACCTGCTCAACTCGCCTGAACCACCTGCCGGACACGCCAAAATCACCTGCCCGCTACACCAGCACCACTTCGGGGACAAGCCGGAATCACGTGAGGGGCATGCCGGCACAGCCTCTCAGACTGAACCTCGTGCCGGACACCACAGAACCACCTGCCGGACAGACCGGAACCACCTGCCGGACACGCCGGAACCACCGGCTCGACCCGCCGGAACGACCTCTGGACATGCAAAATCACCTGCCGGCTACGCCGGAAACACTTGGCGAACACTCCGGAATCACCTGCCGGGCATGCCGGAACCACCTCTCAGATATGCCAGAACCACGTGCCAATGACCCCGGAAGCACCTGCCGAGCACGCCGGAACCACCTGCTCGACTCGCCAGAACCACCTGCTGGACACGCCAAAATCACCTGCCGGCTACGCCACAACCAGTTGGGGAACACTTCGGAATCACCTGCCGGGCTTGCTGGAACCACCTGCCGGTCATGCCAAAATCAGCTGCCAACTACGCCAGTACCACTTGGCGGACACTGTGGAAACACCTGTCGGGCCGGCCGGAACCACATCTCCGACGTGCCAGAACCATGTGCATGAGATGCTGGAACCACACCCCGAACAGACGGAAAACACCTGCCAGACCAGTCTGAACAACCTGCCGAGCACGCCGGAGCCACCTGCTCGACTCGCCGGAACCACCTACCTGACATGCCCAAATCACCAGCCGGGTATGCCAGAACCACTTGGCGGACACTCCGGAATCATCTGCCGGACATGCCGGAACCAGCTCTCAGACACACCAGAACCACGTGCCGGAGACGCCGGAAGCACCTGCCGAGCATGCCGGAGCCACCTGCTCGACTCGCCAGAAACACCTGCCGGACACGCCAAAATCACCTGCCGGGTACGCCAGGACCACCTGGCCGACACTCCGAAACCACCTGTCGCGCATGCCGGAACCACCTCTCAGACGTGCCGGAAGCACGTGCCGGACACGCCGGAATCACCTACCGGACAGACCGGAACCACCTGCCGAGCACGCCGGAGCCACCTGTTCGACTCGCTGGAACCACCTGCCGGACAGGCCAATATCAACTGCTGGCTATGCCAGAACCACCTGGGGGACGGTCCGGAATCGCCTGCCAGCCATGGCGGAACCACCTCTCAGACGTACCAGAACCACCAGCCGGAGAAGCTGGAAACACGTCCTGGACAGTCTGGAACCACCTGCCGGCCAAGCCTGAACCACCTGCCACGCACAACGGAACAACCTTACAGACACGCCAAAATCACCTGCGTGTTGTGCCAGAAGCACTTGGAGGACTCTCTGCGATGACCTGCCAGGCATGCCGGAACCACCTCTCAGACGTGCCAGAACCATGTGGCGGACAGTCCGGAATCACCTGTTGGGCATGCGCAACCACCTCTGAGACGTACCAGAACCACATGCCGTGCAGGCTGGAACCACCTAATGGACAGACCGGAATCACCTTTCGGGCATGCCGGAACCACCTGTCAGATGTGCCAGAAACACGTGCCGGAGACGCCGGAAGCACCTGCCAAGCACGTTGGAACCACCTGCTCAACTCGCCTGAACCACCTGCCGGACATGCCAAAATCACCTGCCGACTATGCCAGAACCAGTTGGCGAACACTCTGGATTCACTTGCCGGGCATGCAGGAACCACCTCTCAGACATGCCAGAACCCCGTGCCAATGTCCCCCGAAGCACCAGCCGAGCACGCCGGAACCACCTGCTCGACTCGCCAGAACCACCTGCCGATCACGCCAAAATCACCTGCCGGCTACGCCACAACCAGTTGGTGAACACTTTGGAATCACCTGCCAGGCTTGCTGGAACCACCTGCCAGTCATGCCAAAATCACCTGCCAACTACGCCAGTACCACTTGGCGGACACTGTGGAAACACCTGTCGGCCCGGCCGGAACCACATCTCACACGTGCCAGAACCATGTGCATGAGATGCTGGAACCACACCCCGAACAGACGGAAAACACCTGCCAGACCAGTCTGAACAACCTGCCGAGCACGCCGGAGCCACCTGCTCGACTCGCCTGAACCACCTACCTGACATGCCCAAATCACCAGCCGGGTATGCCAGAACCACTTGGCGGACACTTCGGAATCATCCTCCGGACATGCCGGAACCAGCTCTCAGACACACCAGAACCACGTGCCGGAGACGCCGGAAGCACCTGCCGAGCATGCCGGAGCCACCTGCTCGACTCGCCAGAAACACCTGCCGGACACGCCAAAATCACCTGCCGGGTACGCCAGAACCACCTGGCCGACACTCCGAAATCACCTGTCGCGCATGCCGGAACCACCTCTCAGACGTGCCGGAAGCAGGTGCCGGACACGCCGGAATCACCTACCGGACAGACCGGAACCACCTGCCGAGCACGCCGGAGCCACCTGTTCGACTCGCTGGAACCACCTGCTGGACAGGCCAATATCAACTGCTGGCTATGCCAGAACCACCTGGGGGACGGTCCGGAATCACCTGCCAGCCATGGCGGAACCACCTCTCAGACGTACCAGAACCACCTGCCGGAGAAGCTGGAAACACGTCCTGGACAGTCTGGAACCACCTGCCAGCCAAGCCTGAACCACCTGCCAAGCACAACGGAAAAACCTGCAAGACACGCCAAAATCACCTGCGTGTTATGCCAGAACCACTTGGAGGACTCTCTGGGATGACCTTCCGGGCATGCCGGAACCACCTCTCAGACGTGCCAGAACCATGTGGCGGTCAGTCCGGAATCACCTGTTGGGCATGCGCAACCACCTCTGAGACGTACCAGAACCACATGCCGTGCAGTCTGGAACCACCTACCGGACAGACCGGAATCAGATTTCGGGCATGCCGGAACCACCTGTCAGATGTGCCAGAAACACGTGCCGGAGACGCCGGAAGCACCTGCCGAGCACGTCGCAACCACCTGCTCAACTCGCCTGAACCACCTGCCGGACACGCCAAAATCACCTGCCCGCTACACCAGCACCACTTCGGGGACAAGGCGGAATCACGTGAGGGGCATGCCGGCACAGCCTCTCAGACTGAACCTCGTGCCGGACACCACAGAACCACCTGCCGGACAGACCGGAACCACCTGCCGGACACGCCGGAACCACCGGCTCGACCCGCCGGAACGACGGCTGGACATGCAAAATCACCTGCCGGTTACGCCGGAAACACTTGGCGAACACTCCGGAATCACCTGCCGGGCATGCCGGAACCACCTCTCAGATATGCCAGAACCACGTGCCAATGACCCCGGAAGCACCTGCCGAGCACGCCGGAACCACCTGCTCGACTCGCCAGAACCACCTGCCGGACACGCAAAAATCACCTGCCGGCTACGCCACAACCAGTTGGGGAACACTTCGGAATCACCTGCCGGGCTTGCTGGAACCACCTGCCGGTCATGCCAAAATCACCTGCCAACTACGCCAGTACCACTTGGCGGACACTGTGGAAACACCTGTCGGGCCGGCCGGAACCACATCTCACACGTGCCAGAACCATGTGCATGAGATGCTGGAACCACACCCCGAACAGACGGAAAACACCTGCCAGACCCGTCTGAACAACCTGCCGAGCACGCCGGAGCCACCTGCTCGACTCGCCGGAACCACCTACCTGACATGCCCAAATCACCAGCCGGGTATGCCAGAACCACTTGGCGGACACTCCGGAATCATCTGCCGGACATGCCGGAACCAGCTGTCAGACACACCAGAACTACGTGCCGGAGACGCCGGAAGCACCTGCTGAGCATGCCGGAGCCACCTGCTCGACTCGCCAGAAACACCTGCCGGACACGCCAAAATCACCTGCCGGGTACGCCAGAATCACCTGGCGGACACTCCGAAACCACCTGTCGCGCATGCCGGAACCACCTCTCAGACCTGCAGGAAGCACGTGCCGGACACGCCGGAATCACCTACCGGACAGACCGGAACAACCTGCCGAGCACGCCGGAGCCACCTGTTCGACTCGCTGGAACCACCTGCCGGACAGGCCAATATCAACTGCTGGCTATGCCAGAACCACCTGGGGGACGGTCCGGAATCACCTGCCAGCCATGGCGGAACCACCTCTCAGACGTACCAGAACCACCTGCCGGAGAAGCTGGAAACACGTCCTGGACAGACTGGATCCACGTGGCGGCCATGCCTGAACCACCTGCCATACTCGCCAAAATCACCTGCGGGCTACGCCAGAACCACTTGGACGACTCTCCGAAATGACCTGCCGGGCATGTTGGAACCACCTCTCAGACGTGCCAGAAGCACGTGGCGGACAGTCCGGAATCACCTGTTGGGCATACGCAACCACCTCTGAGACGTACCAGAACCGCGTGCCGTGCACGCCGGAACCACCTACCGGACAGACCGGAATCAACTTTTGGGCATGCCGGAACCACCAGTCAGATGTGCCAGAAACACGTGCCGGAGACGCCAGAAGCACCTGCCGAGCACGTCGCAACCACCTGCTCAACTCGCCTGAACCACCTGCCGGACACGCCAAAATCACCTGCCCGCTACACCAGCACCACTTCGGGGACAAGCCGGAATCACGTGAGGGGCATGCCGGCACAGCCTCTCAGACTGAACCTCGTGCCGGACACCACAGAACCACCTGACGGACAGACCGGAACCACCTGCCGGACACGCCGGAACCACCGGCTCGACCCGCCGGAACGACGGCTGGACATGCAAAGTCACCTGCCGGCTACGCCGGAAACACTTGGCGAACACTCCGGAATCACCTGCCGGGCATGCCGGAACCACCTCTCAGATATGCCAGAACCACGTGCCAATGACCCCGGAAGCACCTGCCGAGCACGCCGGAACCACCTGCTCGACTCGCCAGAACCACCTGCCGGACACGCAAAAATCACCTGCCGGCTACGCCACAACCAGTTGGGGAACACTTCGGAATCACCTGCCGGGCTTGCTGGAACCACCTGCCGGTCATGCCAAAATCACCTGCCAACTACGCCAGTACCACTTGGCGGACACTGTGGAAACACCTGTCGGGCCGGCCGGAACCACATCTCAGACGTGCCAGAACCATGTGCATGAGATGCTGGAACCACACCCCGAACAGACGGAAAACACCTGCCAGACCCGTCTGAACAACCTGCCGATCATGCCGGAGGCACCTGCTCGACTCGCCGGAACCACCTACCTGACATGCCCAAATCACCAGCCGGGTATGCCAGAACCACTTGGCGGACACTCCGGAATCATCTGCCGGACATGCCGGAACCAGCTCTCAGACACACCAGAACCACGTGCCGGAGACGCCGGAAGCACCTGCCGAGCATGCCGGAGCCACCTGCTCGACTCGCCAGAAACACCTGCCGGACACGCCAAAATCACCTGCCGGGTACGCCAGAACCACCTGGCGGACACTCCGAAATCACCTGTCACGCATGCCGGAACCACCTCTCAGACGTGCCGGAAGCACGTGCCGGACATGCCGGAATCACCTACCGGACAGACCGGAAGCACCTGCCGCGCACGCCGGAGCCATATGTTCGACTCGCTGGAACCACCTGCCGGACAGGCCAATATCAACTGCTGGCTATGTCAGGACAACCTGGGGTCGGTCCGGAATCACCTGCCAGCCATGGCGGAACCACCTCTCAGACGTACCAGAACCACCTGCCGGAGAACCTGGAAACACGTCCTGCACAGTCTAGAACCACCTGCCGGCCAAGCCTGAACCACCTGCCAAGCACAACGGAACAACCTTCCAGACACGCCAAAATCACCTGCATGTTGTGCCAGAAGCACTTGGAGGACTCTCTGCGATGACCTGCCGGGCATGCCGGAACCACCTCTCAGACGTGCCAGAACCATGCGGCGGACAGTCCGGAATCACCTGTTGGGCATGCGCAACCACCTCTGAGACGTACCACAACCACATGCCGTGCATGCTGGAACCACCTAATCGACACACGGGAATCACCTTTTGGGCATGCCGGAACCACCTGTCAGATGTGCCAGAAACACGTGCCGGAGACGCCGGAAGCACCTGCCAAGCACGTTGGAACCACCTGCTCAACTCGCCTGAACCACCTGCCGGACATGCCAAAATCACCTGCCGACTATGCCAGAACCACTTGGCGAACACTCCGGAATCACTTGCCGGGCATGCAGGAACCACCTCTCAGACATGCCAGAACCCCGTGCCAATGACCCCGGAAGCACCAGCCGAGCACGCCGGAACCACCTGCTCGACTCGCCAGAACCACCTGCCGATCACGCAAAAATCACCTGCCGGCCACGCCACAACCAGTTGGTGAACACTTTGGCATCACCTGCCAGGCTTGCTGGAACCACCTGCCAGTCATGCCAAAATCACCTGCCAACTACGCCAGAACCGCTTGGCGGACACTGCGGAAACACCTGTCGGGCCGGCTGAAACCACATCTCAGACGTGCCAGAAACGTGTTCATGAGATGCTGGAACCACACCCCGAACAGACGGATACCACCTGCCAGAACCGCCTGAACCACCTGCCGAGCACGCCGGAACCACCTGCTCGACTCACCGGTACCACCTCCCTGACACGCCAAAATCACCTGCTGTGTATGCCAGAACCACTTGGCGGACACTCCGGAATCATCTGCCGGACATGTCGGAACCAGCTCTCAGACACACCAGAACCAAGTGCCGGAGACGCCGGAAGCACCTGCCGAGCATGCCGGAGCCACCTGCTCGACTCGCCAGAAACACCTGCCGGACACGCCAAAATCACCTGCCGGGTATGCCAGAAACACCTGGCGGACACTACGGAATCACCGGCCGCGCATGCCGGAAGCACGTGCCAGACACGCCGCAAACACCTACCGGACAGACCGGAACCACCTGCCAAGAACGCCGGAGCCACCTGTTCGACTCGCTGGAACCACCTGCCGGACAGACCAATATCAACTGCTGGCTATGCCAGAACCACCTGGGGGACAGTCCGGGATCACCTGCCAGCCATGGCGGAACCACCTCTCAGACGTACCAGAACCACCTGCCGGAGAAGCTGGAAACACGTCCTGGACAGACTGGAACCACGTGACGGCCATGCCTGAACCACCTGCCGGACACGCCGAAATCACCTGTGGGCTACGCCAGAACCACTTGGACGACTCTCCGAAATGACCTGCCGGGCATGTTGGAACCACCTCTCAGACGTGCCAGAGGCACGTGGCGGACAGTCCGGAATCACCTGTTGGGCATACGCAACCACCTCTGACACGTACCAGAACCACGTGCCGTGCACGCCGGAACCACCTACCGGGCAGACTGGAATCAACCTTTGGGCATGCCGGAACCACCAGTCAGATGTGTCAGAAACACGTGCCGGAGACGCCGGAAGCACCTGCCGAGCACGTCGCAACCACCTGCTCAACTCGCCTGAACCACCTGCCGGACACGCCAAAATCACCTGCCCGCTACACCAGCACCACTTCGGGGACAAGCCGGAATCACGTGAGGGGCATGCCGGCACAGCCTCTCAGACTGAACCTCGTGCCGGACACCACAGAACCACCTGACGGACAGACCGGAACCACCTGCCGGACACGCCGGAACCACCGGCTCGACCCGCCGGAACGACCGCTGGACATGCAAACTCACCTGCCGACTACGCCGGAAACACTTGGCGAACACTCCGGAATCACCTGCCGGGCATGCCGGAACCACCTCTCAGATATGCCAGAACCACGTGCCAATGACCCCGGAAGCACCTGCCGAGCACGCCGGAACCACCTGCTCGACTCGCCAGAACCACCTGCCGGACACGCAAAAATCACCTGCCGGCTACGCCACAACCAGTTGGGGAACACTTCGGAATCACCTGCCGGGCTTGCTGGAACCACCTGCCGGTCATGCCAAAATCACCTGCCAACTACGCCAGTACCACTTGGCGGACACTGTGGAAACACCTGTCGGGCCGGCCGGAACCACATCTCACACGTGCCAGAACCATGTGCATGAGATGCTGGAACCACACCCCGAACAGACGGAAAACACCTGCCAGACCCGTCTAAACAACCTGCCGATCATGCCGGAGGCACCTGCTCGACTCGCCGGAACCACCTACCTGACAGGCCCAAATCACCAGCCGGGTATGCCAGAACCACTTGGCGGACACTCCGGAATCATCTGCCGGACATGCCGGAACCAGCGCTCAGACACACCAGAACCACGTGCCGGAGACGCCGGAAGCACCTGCCGAGCATGCCGGAGCCACCTGCTCGACTCGCCAGAAACACCTGCCGGACACGCCAAAATCACCTGCCGGGTACGCCAGAACCACCTGGCGGACACTCCGAAATCACCTGTCGCGCATGCCGGAACCACCTCTCAGTCGTGCCGGAAGCACGTGCCGGACACGCCGGAATGACCTACCGGACAGACCTGAAGCACCTGCCGCGCACGCCGGAGCCATATGTTCGACTCGCTGGAACCACCTGCCGGACAGGCCAATATCAACTGCTGGCTATGCCAGGACAACCTGGGGTCGGTCCGGAATCACCTGCCAGCCATGGCGGAACCACCTTTCAGACGTACCAGAACCACCTGCCGGAGAACCTGGAAACACGTCCTGCACAGTCTGGAACCACCTGCCGGCCAAGCCTGAACCACCTGCCAAGCACAACAGAACAACCTGCCCGACACGCCAAAATCACCTGCGAGTTATGCCAGAACCACTTGGAGGACTCTCTGGGATGACCTGCCGGGCATGCCGGAACCACCTCTCAGACGTGCCAGAACCATGTGGCGGACAGTCCGGAATCACCTGTTGGGCATGCGCAACCACCTCTGAGACGTACCAGAACCACATGCCGTGCAGGCTGGAACCACCTACCGGACAGACCGGAATCACCTTTCGGGCATGCCGGAACCACCTGTCAGATGTGCCAGAAACACGTGCCGGAGACGCCGGAAGCACCTGACAAGCACGTTGGAACCACCTGCTCAACTCGCCTGAACCACCTGCCGGACATGCCAAAATCACCTGCCGACTATGCCAGAACCACTTGGCGAACACTCCGGAATCACTTGCCGGGCATGCAGGAACCACCTCTCAGACGTGCCGGAAGCACGTTCCGGACACGCCGGAAACACCTACCGGACAGACCGGAACCACATGCCAAGAACGCCGGAGCCACCAATTCGACTCGCTGGAACCACCTGCCGGACAGGCCAATATCAACTGCTGGCTATGCCAGAACCACCTGGGGGACAGTCCGGGATCACCTGCCAGCCATGGCGGAACCACCTCTCAGACGTACCAGAACCGCCTGCCGGAGAAGCTGGAAACACGTCCTGGACAGACTGGAACCACGTGACGGCCATGCCTGAACCACCTGCCGAGCACGGCGGAACCACCTGCCGGACACGCCAAAATCACCTGCGGGCTACGCCAGAACCACTTGGACGACTCTCCGAAATGACCTGCCGGGCATGTTGGAACCACCTCTCAGACGTGCCAGAAGCACGTGGCGGACAGTCCGGAATCACCTGTTGGGCATATGCAACCACCTCTGACACGTACCAGAACCACGTGCCGTGCACGCCGGTACCACCTACCGGACAGACCGGAATCACCTTTTGGGCATGCCGGAACCACCAGTCAGATGTGCCAGAAACACGTGCCGGAGACGCCGGAAGCACCTGCCGAGCACGTCGCAACCACCTGCTCAACTCGCCTGAACCACCTGCCGGACACGCCAAAATCACCTGCCCGCTACACAAGCACCTCTTCGGGGACAAGCCGGAATCACGTGAGGGGCATGCCGGCACAGCCTCTCAGACTGAACCTCGTGCCGGACACCACAGAACCACCTGCCGGACAGACCGGAACCACCTGCCGGACACGCCGGAAACACCGGCTCGACCCGCCGGAACGACCGCTGGACATGCAAACTCACCTGCCGGCTACGCCGGAAACACTTGGCGAACACTCCGGAATCACCTGCCGGGCATGCCGGAACCACCTGCTCGACTCGCCAGAACCACCTGCCGGACACGCAGAAATCACCTGCCGGCTACGCCACAACCAGTTGGGGAACACTTCGGAATCACCTGCCGGGCTTGCTGGAACCACCTGCCGGTCATGCCAAAATCACCTGCCAACTACGCCAGTACCACTTGGCGGACACTGTGGAAACACCTGTCGGGCCGGCCGGAACCACATCTCAGACGTGCCAGAACCATGTGCATGAGATGCTGGAACCAGACCCCGAAGAGTCGGAAAACACCTGCCAGACCCGTCTGAACAACATGCCGAGCACGCCGGAGCCACCTGCTCGACTCGCCGGAACCACCTACCTGACATGCCCAAATCACCAGCCGGGTATGCCAGAACCACTTGGCGGACACTCCGGAATCATCTGCCGGACATGCCGGAACCAGCTCTCAGACACAACAGAACCACGTGCTGGAGACGCCGGAAGCACCTGCCGAGCATGCCAGAGCCACCTGCTCGAATCGCCAGAAACACCTGCCGGACACGCCAAAATCACCTGCCGGATACGCCAGAACCACCTGGCGGACACTCCGAAATCACCTGTCTCGCATGCCGGAACCACCTTTCAGACGTGCCGAAACCACGTGCCGGACACGCCGGAATCACCTACCGGACAGACCGGAACCACCTGCCGAGCATGCCGGATCCACCTGTTCGACTCGCTGGAACCACCTGCCGGACAGGCCAATATCAACTGCTGGCTATGCCAGAACCACCTGGGGGACGGTCCGGAATCACCTGCCAGCCCTGGCGGAACCACCTCTCAGACGTACCAGAACCACCTGCCGGACAAGCTGGAAACACGTCCTGGACAGTCTGGAACCACCTGCCGGCCAAGCCTGAAACACGTGCCAAGCACAACGGAACAACATGCCAGACACGCCAAAATCACCTGCGTGTTATGCCAGAACCACTTGGAGGACTCTCTGGGATGACCTGCCGGGCATGCCGGAACCACCTCTCAGACGTGCCAGAACCATGTGGCGGACAGTCCGGAATCACCTGTTGGGCATGCGCAACCACCTCTGAGACGTACCAGAAACACATGCTGTGCAGGCTGGAACCACCTACCGGACAGACCGGAATCACCTTTCGGGCATGCCGGAACCACCTGTCAGATGTGCCAGAAACACGTGCCGGAGACGCCGGAAGCACCTGCCAAGCACGTTGGAGCCACCTGCTCAACTCGCCTGAACTACCTGCCGGACATGCCAAAATCACCTGCCGACTATGCCAGAACCACTTGGCGAACACTCCGGAATCACTTGCCGGGCATGCAGGAACCACCTCTCAGACATGCCAGAACCCCGTGCCAATGACCCCGGAAGCACCAGCCGAGCACGCCGGAACCACCTGCTCGACTCGCCAGAACCACCTGCCGATCACGCAAAAATCACCTGCCGGCTACGCCACAGCCAGTTGGTGAACAATTTGGAATCACCTGCCAGGCTTGCTGGAACCGCCTGCCAGTCATGCCAAAATCACCTGCCAAATACGCCAGAACCGCTTGGCGGACACTGCGGAAACACCTGTCGGGCCGGCTGGAACCACATCTCAGACGTGCCAGAAACGTGTTCATGAGATGCTGGAACCACACCCCGAACAGACAGATACCACCTGCCAGAACCGCCTGAACCACCTGCCGAGCACGCCGGAACCACCTGCTCGACTCACCGGTACCACCTCCCTGACACGCCAAAATCACCTGCTGGGTATGCCAGAACCACTTGGCGGACACTCCGGAATCATCTGCCGGACATGCCGGAACCAGCTCTCAGACACACCAGAACCAAGTGCCGGAGACGCCGGAAGCACCTGCCGAGCATGCCGGAGCCACCTGCTCGACTCGCCGGAAACACCTGCCGGACACGCCAAAATCACCTGCCGGGTATGCCAGAACCACCTGGCGGACACTACGGAATCACCGGCCGCGCATGCCGGAAGCACGTGCCAGACACGCCGGACACACCTACCGGACAGACCGGAACCACCTGCCAAGAACGCCGGAGCCACCTGTTCGACTCGCTGGAACCACCTGCCGGACATGCCAAAATCACCTGCCGACTATGCCAGAACCACTTGGCGAACACTCCGGAATCACTTGCCGGGCATGCAGGAACCACCTCTCAGACATGCCAGAACCCCGTGCCAATGACCCCGGAAGCACCAGCCGAGCACGCCGGAACCACCTGCTCGACTCGCCAGAACCACCTGCCGATCACGGAAAAATCACCTGCCAGCTACGCCACAGCCAGTTGGTGAACACTTGGAATCACCTGCCAGGCTTGCTGGAACCACCTGCCAGTCATGCCAAAATCACCTGCCAACTACGCCAGAACCGCTTGGCGGACACTGCGGAAACACCTGTCGGGCCGGCTGGAACCACATCTCAGACGTGCCAGAAACGTGTTCATGAGATGCTGGAACCACACCCCGAACAGACAGATACCACCTGCCAGAACCGCCTGAACCACCTGCTGAGCACGCCGGAACCACCTGCTCGACTCACCGGTACCACCTCCCTGACACGCCAAAATCACCTGCTGGGTATGCCAGAACCACTTGGCGGACACTCCGGAATCATCTGCCGGACATGCCGGAACCAGCTCTCAGACACACCAGAACCAAGTGCCGGAGACGCCGGAAGCACCTGCCGAGCATGCCGGAGCCACCTGCTCGACTCGCCAGAAACACCTGCCGGACACGCCAAAATCACCTGCCGGGTATGCCAGAACCACCTGGCGGACACTACGGAATCACCTGCCGCGCATGCCGGAAGCACGTGCCAGACACGCCGCAAACACCTACCGGACAGACCGGAACCACCTGCCGGACACGCCGGAACCACCGGCTCGACCCGCCGGAACGACCGCTGGACATGCAAACTCACCTGCCAGCTACGCCGGAAACACTTGGCGAACACTCCGGAATCACCTGCCGGGCATGCCGGAACCACCTCTCAGATATGCCAGAACCACCTGCCGGACACGCAAAAATCACCTGCCGGCTACGCCACAACCAGTTGGGGAACACTTCGGAATCACCTGCCGGGCTTGCTGGAACCACCTGCCGGTCATGCCAAAATCACCTGCCAACTACGCCAGTACCACTTGGCGGACACTGTGGAAACACCTGTCGGGCCGGCCGGAACCACATCTCAGACGTGCCAGAACCATGTGCATGAGATGCTGGAACCACACCCCGAACAGACGGAAAACACCTGCCAGACCCGTCTGAACAACCTGCCGAGCACGCCGGAGCCACCTACCAGACATGCCCAAATCACCAGCCGGGTATGCCAGAACCACTTGGCGGACACTCCGGAATCATCTGCCGGACATGCCGGAACCAGCTCTCAGACGTGCCGGAAGCACGTGCCGGAGACGCCGGAATCACCTACCGGACAGACCGGAACCACCTGCCGAGCACGCCGGAGCCACCTGTTCGACTCGCTGGAACCACCTGCCGGACAGGCCAATTAAAACTGCTGGCTATGCCAGAACCACCTGGGGGACGGTCCGGAATCACCTGCCAGCCATGGCGGAACCACCTCTCAGACGTACCAGAACCACCTGCCGGAGAAGCTGGAAACAGGTCCTGGACAGTCTGGAACCACCTGCCGGCCAAGCCTGAACCACCTGCCAAGCACAACGGAACAACCTGCCAGACACGCCAAAATCACCTGCGTGTTATGCCAGAACCACTTGGAGGACTCTCTGGGATGACCTGCCGGGCATGCCGGAACCACCTCTCAGACGTGCCAGAACCATGTGGCGGACAGTCCGGAATCACCTGTTGGGCATGCGCAACCACCTCTGAGACGTACCAGAACCACATGCCATGCAGGCTGGAACCACCTACCGGACAGACCGGAATCACCTTTCGGGCATGCCGGAACCACCTGTCAGATGTGCCAGAAACACGTGCCGGAGACGCCGGAAGCACCTGCCAAGCACGTTGGAACCACCTGCTCAACTCGCCTGAACCACCTGCCGGACATGCCAAAATCACCTGCCGACTATGCCAGAACCACTTGGCGAGCACTCCGGAATCACTTGCCGGGCATGCAGGAACCACCTCTCAGACATGCCAGAACCCCGTGCCAATGACCCCGGAAGCAGCAGCCGAGCACGCCAGAACCACCTGCCTATCACGCAAAAATCACCGGCCGGCTATGCCACAACCAGTTGGTGAACACTTTGGAATCACCTGCCAGGCTTGCTGGAACCACCTGCCAGTCATGCCCAAATCACCTGCCAACTACCCCAGAACCGCTTGGCGGACACTGCGGAAACACCTCTCGGGCCGGCTGGAACCACATCTCAGACGTGCCAGAAACGTGTTCATGAGATGCTGGAACCACACCTCGAAATGACCTGCCGGGCATGTTGGAACCACCTCTCAGACGTGCCAGAAGCACGTGGCGGACAGTCCGGAATCACCTATTGGGCATACGCAACCACCTCTGACACGTACCAGAACCACGTGCCGAGCACGCCGGAACCACCTACCGGACAGACCGGAATCAACTTTTGGGCATGCCGGAACCACCAGTCAGATGTGCCAGAAACACGTGCCGGAGACGCCGGAAGCACCTGCCGAGCACGTCGCAACCACCTGCTCAACTCGCCTGAACCACCTGCCGGACACGCCAAAATCACCTGCCCGCTACACCAGCACCACTTCGGGGACAAGACGGAATCACGTGAGGGGCATGCCGGCACAGCCTCTCAGACTGAACCTCGTGCCGGACACCACAGAACCACCTGCCGGACAGACCGGAACCACCTGCCGGACACGCCGGGACCACCGGCTCGACCCGCCGGAACGACCTCTGGACATGCAAAATCACCAGCCGGCTACGCCGGAAACACTTGGCGAACACTCTGGAATCACCTGCCGGGCATGCTGGAACCACCTCTCAGATATGCCAGAACCACGTGCCAATGACCCCGGAAGCAACTGCCGAGCACGCCGGAACCACCTGCTCGACTCGCCAGAACCACCAGCCGGACACGCCAAAATCACCTGCCGGGTACGCCAGAACCACCTGGCGGACACTCCGAAATCACCTGTCGCGCATGCCGGAACCACCTCTCAGATATGCCAGAACCACGTGCCAATGACCCCGGAAGCACCTGCCGAGCACGCCGGAACCACCTGCTCGACTCGCCAGAACCACCTGCCGGACACGCAAAAATCACCTGCCGGCTACGCCACAACCAGTTGGGGAACACTTCGGAATCACCTGCCGGGCTTGCTGGACCCACCTGCAGGTCATGCCAAAATCACCTGCCAACTACGCCAGTACCACTTGGCGGACACTGTGGAAACACCTGTCGGGCCGGCCGGAACCACATCTCAGACGTGCCAGAACCATGTGCATGAGATGCTGGAACCACACCCCGAACAGACGGAAAACACCTGCCAGACCCGTCTGAACAACCTGCCGAGCACGCCAGAGCCACCTACCAGACATGCCCAAATCACCAGCCGGGTATGCCAGAACCACTTGGCGGACACTCCGGAATCATCTGCCGGACATGCCGGAACCAGCTCTCAGACGTGCCGGAAGCACGTGCCGGAGACGCCGGAATCACCTACCGGACAGACCGGAACCACCTGCCGAGCACGCCGGAGCCACCTGTTCGACTCGCTGGAACCACCTGCCGGACAGGCCAATTAAAACTGCTGGCTATGCCAGAACCACCTGGGGGACGGTCCGGAATCACCTGCCAGCCATGGCGGAACCACCTCTCAGACGTACCAGAACCACCTGCCGGAGAAGCTGGAAACACGTCCTGGACAGTCTGGAACCACCTGCCGGCCAAGCCTGAACCACCTGCCAAGCACAACGGAACAACCTGCCAGACACGCCAAAATCACCTGCGTGTTATGCCAGAACCACTTGGAGGACTCTCTGGGATGACCTGCCGGGCATGCCGGAACCACCTCTCAGACGTGCCAGAACCATGTGGCGGACAGTCCGGAATCACCTGTTGGGCATGCGCAACCACCTCTGAGACGTACCAGAACCACATGCCGTGCAGGCTGGAACCACCTACCGGACAGACCGGAATCACCTTTCGGGCATGCCGGAACCACCTGTCAGATGTGCCAGAAACACGTGCCGGAGACGCCGGAAGCACCTGCCAAGCACGTTGGAACCACCTGCTCAACTCGCCTGAACCACCTGCCGGACATGCCAAAATCACCTGCCGACTATGCCAGAACCACTTGGCGAGCACTCCGGAATCACTTGCCGGGCATGCAGGAACCACCTCTCAGACATGCCAGAACCCCGTGCCAATGACCCCGGAAGCAGCAGCCGAGCACGCCAGAACCACCTGCTCGACTCGCCAGAACCACCTGCCTATCACGCAAAAATCACCGGCCGGCTATGCCACAACCAGTTGGTGAACACTTTGGAATCACCTGCCAGGCTTGCTGGAACCACCTGCCAGTCATGCCAAAATCACCTGCCAACTACGCCAGAACCGCTTGGCGGACACTGCGGAAACACCTGTCGGGCCGGCTGGAACCACATCTCAGACGTGCCAGAAACGTGTTCATGAGATGCTGGAACCACACCTCGAAATGACCTGCCGGGCATGTTGGAACCACCTCTCAGACGTGCCAGAAGCACGTGGCGGACAGTCCGGAATCACCTGTTGGGCATACGCAACCACCTCTGACACGTACCAGAACCACGTGCCGAGCACGCCGGAACCACCTACCGGACAGACCGGAATCAACTTTTGGGCATGCCGGAACCACCAGTCAGATGTGCCAGAAACACGTGCCGGAGACGCCGGAAGCACCTGCCGAGCACGTCGCAACCACCTGCTCAACTCGCCTGAACCACCTGCCGGACACGCCAAAATCACCTGCCCGCTACACCAGCACCACTTCGGGGACAAGCCGGAATCACGTGAGGGGCATGCCGGCACAGCCTCTCAGACTGAACCTCGTGCCGGACACCACAGATCCACCTGCCGGACAGACCGGAACCACATGCCGGACACGCCGGAACCACCGGCTCGACCCGCCGGAACGACCTCTGGACATGCAAAATCACCAGCCGGCTACGCCGGAAACACTTGGCGAACACTCCGGAATCACCTGCCGGTCATGCCGGAACCACCTCTCAGATATGCCAGAACCACGTGCCAATGACCCCGGAAGCAATTGCCGAGCACGCCAAAACCACCTGCTCGACTCGCCAGAACCACCAGCCGGACACGCCAAAATCACCTGCCGGGTACGCCAGAACCACCTGGCGGACACTCCGAAATCACCTGTCGCGCATGCCGGAACTACCTCTAAGACGTGCCGGAAGCACGTGCCGGACACGCCGGAATCACCTACTGGACAGACCGGAACCACCTGCCGAGCACGCCGGAGCCACCTGTTCGACTCGCTGGAACCACCTGCCGGACAGGCCAATATCAACTGCTGGCTATGCCAGAACCACCTGGGGGACGGTCCGGAATCACCTGCCAGCCCTGGCGGAACCACCTCTCAGACGTACCAGAGCCACCTGCCGGAGAAGCTGGAAACACGTCCTGGACAGTCTGGAACCACCTGCCGGCCAAGCCTGAACCACCTGCCAAGCACAACGGAACAACCTGCCAGACACGCCAAAATCACCTGCGTGTTATGCCAGAACCACTTGGAGGACTCTCTGGGATGACCTGCCGGGCATGCCGGAACCACCTCTCAGACGTGCCAGAACCATGTGGCGGACAGTCCGGAATCACCTGTTGGGCATGCGCAACCACCTCTGAGACGTACCAGAACCACATGCCGTGCAGGCTGGAACCACCTACCGGACAGACCGGAATCACCTTTCGGGCATGCCGGAACCACCTGTCAGATGTGCCAGAAACACGTGCCGGAGACGCCGGAAGCACCTGCCAAGCACGTTGGAACCACCTGCTCAACTCGCCTGAACCACCTGCCGGACATGCCAAAATCACCTGCCGACTATGCCAGAACCTCTTGCCGAACACTCCGGAATCACTTGCCGGGCATGCAGGTACCACCTCTCAGACATGCCAGAACCCCGTGCTAATGACCCCGGAAGCACCAGCCGAGCACGCCGGAACCACCTGCTCGACTCACCAGAACCACCTGCCGATCACGCAAAAATCATCTGGGGCTACGCCACAACAAGTTGGTGAACACTTTGGAATCACCTGCCAGGGTTGCTGGAACCACCTGCCAGTAATGCCAAAATCACCTGCCAACTACGCCAGAACCGCTTGGCGGACACTGCGAGAACACCTGTCGGGCCGGCTGAAACCACATCTCAGACGTGCCAGAAACGTGTTCATGAGATGCTGGAACCACACCCCGAACAGACAGATACCACCTGCCAGAACCGCCTGAACCACCTGCCGAGCACGCCATAACCACCTGCTCGACTCACTGGTACCACCTCCCTGACACGCCAAAATCACCTGCTGGGTATGCCAGAACCACTTGGCGGACACTCCGGAATCATCTGCCGGACATGCCGGAACCAGCTCTCAGACACACCAGAACCAAGTGCCGGTGACGCCGGAAGCACCTGCCGAGCATGCCGGAGCCACCTGCTCGACTCGCCAGAAACACCTGCCGGACACTCCAAAATCACCTGCCGGGTATGCCAGAACCACCTGGCGGACACTACGGAATCACCTGCCGCGCATGCCGGAAGCACGTGCCAGACACGCCGGAAACACCTACCGGACAGACCGGAACCACCTGCCGAGCACGCCGGAGCCACCTGTTCGTCTCGCTGGAACCACCTGCCGGACAGGCCAATATCAACTGCTGGCTATGCCAGAACCACCTGGGGGACGGTCCGGAATCACCTGCCAGCCATGGCGGAACCACCTCTCAGACGTACCAGAACCACCTGCCGGAGAAGCTGGAAACACGTCCTGGACAGACTGGAACCACGTGACGGCCATGCCTGAACCACCTGCCGAGCACGGCGGAACCACCTGCCGGACACGCCAAAATCACCTGCGGGCTACGCCAGAACCACTTGGACGACTCTCCGAAATGACCTGCCGGGCATGTTGGAACCACCTCTCAGACGTGCCAGAAGCACGTGGCGGACAGTCCGGAATCACCTGTTGGGCATACGCAACCACCTCTGAGACGTACCAGAACCACGTGCCGTGCACGCCGGAACCACCTACCGGACAGACCGGAATCAACTTTTGGGCATGCCGGAACCACCAGTCAGATGTGCCAGAAACACGTGCCGGAGACGCCGGAAGCACCTGCCGAGCACGTCGCAACCACCTGCTCAACTCGCCTGAACCACCTGCCGGACACGCCAAAATCACCTGCCCGCTTCACCAGCACCACTTCGGGGACAAGCCGGAATCACGTGAGGGGCATGCCGGCACAGCCTCTCAGACTGAACCTCGTGCCGGACACCACAGAACCACCTGCCGGATAGACCGGAACCACCTGCCGGACACGCCGGAACCACCGGCTCGACCCGCCGGAACGACCGCTGGACATGCAAACTCACCTGCCAGCTACGCCGGAAACACTTGGCGAACACTCCGGAATCACCTGCCGGGCATGCCGGAACCACCTCTCAGATATGCCAGAACCACCTGCCGGACACGCAAAAATCACCTGCCGGCTACGCCACAACCAGTTGGGGAACACTTCGGAATCACCTGCCGGGCTTGCTGGAACCACCTGCCGGTCATGCCAAAATCACCTGCCAACTACGCCAGTACCACTTGGCGGACACTGTGGAAACACCTGTCGGGCCGGCCGGAACCACATCTCAGACGTGCCAGAACCATGTGCATGAGATGCTGGAACCACACCCCGAACAGACGGAAAACACCTGCCAGACCCGTCTGAACAACCTGCCGAGCACGCCGGAGCCACCTACCAGACATGCCCAAATCACCAGCCGGGTATGCCAGAACCACTTGGCGGACACTCCGGAATCATCTGCCGGACATGCCGGAACCAGCTCTCAGACGTGCCGGAAGCACGTGCCGGAGACGCCGGAATCACCTACCGGACAGACCGGAACCACCTGCCGAGCACGCCGGAGCCACCTGTTCGAGTCGCTGGAACCACCTGCCGGACAGGCCAATTAAAACTGCTGGCTATGCCAGAACCACCTGGGGGACGGTCCGGAATCACCTGCCAGCCATGGCGGAACCACCTCTCAGACGTACCAGAACCACCTGCCGGAGAAGCTGGAAACAGGTCCTGGACAGTCTGGAACCACCTGCCGGCCAAGCCTGAACCACCTGCCAAGCACAACGGAACAACCTGCCAGACACGCCAAAATCACCTGCGTGTTATGCCAGAACCACTTGGAGGACTCTCTGGGATGACCTGCCGGGCATGCCGGAACCACCTCTCAGACGTGCCAGAACCATGTGGCGGACAGTCCGGAATCACCTGTTGGGCATGCGCAACCACCTCTGAGACGTACCAGAACCACATGCCGAGCACGCCGGAACCACCTACCGGACAGACCGGAATCAAATTTTGGGCATGCCGGAACCACCAGTCAGATGTGCCAGAAACACGTGCCGGAGACGCCGGAAGCACCTTCCGAGCACGTCGCAACCACCTGCTCAACTCGCCTGAACCACCTGCCGGACACGCCAAAATCACCTGCCCGCTACACCAGCACCACTTCGGGGACAAGCCGGAATCACGTGAGGGGCATGCCGGCACAGCCTCTCAGACTGAACCTCGTGCCGGACACCACAGAACCACCTGCCGGACAGACCGGAACCACCTGCCGGACACGCCGGGACCACCGGCTCGACCCGCCGGAACGACCTCTGGACATGCAAAATCACCAGCCGGCTACGCCGGAAACACTTGGCGAACACTCTGGAATCACCTGCCGGGCATGCTGGAACCACCTCTCAGATATGCCAGAACCACGTGCCAATGACCCCGGAAGCAACTGCCGAGCACGCCGGAACCACCTGCTCGACTCGCCAGAACCACCAGCCGGACACGCCAAAATCACCTGCCGGGTACGCCAGAACCACCTGGCGGACACTCCGAAATCACCTGTCGCGCATGCCGGAACCACCTCTCAGACATGCCGGAAGCACGTGCCGGACACGCCGGAATCACCTACTGGACAGATCGGAACCACCTGCCGAGCACGCCGGAGCCACCTGTTCGACTCGCTGGAACCACCTGCCGGACAGGCCAATATCAACTGCTGGCTATGCCAGAACGATCTGGGGGACGGTCCGGAATCACCTGCCAGCCATGCCGGAACCACCTCTCAGACGTACCAGAGCCACCTGCCGGAGAAGCTGGAAACACGTCCTGGACAGTCTGGAACCACCTGCCGGCCAAGCCTGAACCACCTGCCAAGCACAACGGAACAACCTGCCAGACACGCCAAAATCACCTGTGTGTTATGCCAGAACCACTTTGAGGACTCTCTGGGATGACCTGCCGGGCATGCCGGAACCACCTCTCAGACGTGCCAGAACCATGTGGCGGACAGTCCGGAATCACCTGTTGGGCATGCGCAACCACCTCTGAGACGTACCAGAACCACATGCCGTGCAGGCTGGAACCACCTACCGGACAGACCGGAATCACCTTTCGGGCATGCCGGAACCACCTGTCAGATGTGCCAGAAACACGTGCCGGAGACGCCGGAAGCACCTGCCAAGCACGTTGGAACCACCTGCTCAACTCGCCTGAACCACCTGCCGGACATGCCAAAATCACCTGCCGACTATGCCAGAACCTCTTGCCGAACACTCCGGAATCACTTGCCGGGCATGCAGGTACCACCTCTCAGACATGCCAGAACCCCGTGCTAATGACCCCGGAAGCACCAGCCGAGCACGCCGGAACCACCTGCTCGACTCGCCAGAACCCGCTGCCGATCACGCAAAAATCATCTGCCGGCTACGCCACAACCAGTTGGTGAACACTTTGGAATCACCTGCCAGGGTTGCTGGAACCACCTGCCAGTAATGCCAAAATCACCTGCCAACTATGCCAGAACCGCTTGGCGGACACTGCGAGAACACCTGTCGGGCCGGCTGAAACCACATCTCAGACGTGCCAGAAACGTGTTCATGAGATGCTGGAACCACACCCCGAACAGACAGATACCACCTGCCAGAACCGCCTGAACCACCTGCCGAGCACGCCATAACCACCTGCTCGACTCACCGGTACCACCTCCCTGACACGCCAAAATCACCTGCTGGGTATGCCAGAACCACTTGGCAGACACTCCGGAATCATCTGCCGGACATGCCGGAACCAGCTCTCAGACACACCAGAACCAAGTGCCGGTGACGCCGGAAGCACCTGCCGAGCATGCCGGAGCCACCTGCTCGACTCGCCAGAAACACCTGCCGGACACTCCAAAATCACCTGCCGGGTATGCCAGAACCACCTGGCGGACACTACGGAATCACCTGCCGCGCATGCCGGAAGCACGTGCCAGACACGCCGGAAACACCTACCGGACAGACCGGAACCACCTGCCGAGCACGCCGGAGCCACCTGTTCGTCTCGCTGGAACCACCTGCCGGACAGGCCAATATCAACTGCTGGCTATGCCAGAACCACCTGGGGGACGGTCCGGAATCACCTGCCAGCCATGGCGAAACCACCTCTCAGACGTACCAGAACCACCTGCCGGAGAAGCTGGAAACACGTCCTGGACAGACTGGAACCACGTGACGGCCATGCCTGAACCACCTGCCGAGCACGGCGGAACCTCCTGCCGGACACGCCGAAATCACCTGCGGGCTACGCCAGAACCACTTGGATGACTCTCCGAAATGACCTGCCGGGCATGTTGGAACCACCTCTCAGACGTGCCAGAAGCACGTGGCGGACAGTCCGGAATCACCTGTCGGGCATACGCAACCACCTCTGACACGTACCAGAACCACGTGCCGTGCACGCCGGAACCACCTACCGGACAGACCGGAATCAACTTTTGGGCATGCCGGAACCACCATTCAAATGTGCCAGAAACACGTGCCGGAGACGCCGGAAGCACCTGCCGAGCACGTCGCAACCACCTGCTCAACTCCCCTGAACCACCTGACGGACACGCCAAAATCACCTGCCCGCTACACCAGCACCACTTTGGGGACATGTCGGAATCACGTGAGGGGCATGCCGGCACAGCCTCTCAGACTGAACCTCGTGCCGGACACCACAGAACCACCTGCCGGACAGACCGGAACCACCTGCCGGACACGCCGGAACCACCGGCTCGACCCGCCGGAACGACCGCTGGACATGCAAACTCACCTGCCGGCTACGCCGGAAACACTTGGCGAACACTCCGGAATCACCTGCCGGGCATGCCGGAACCACCTCTCAGATATGCCAGAACCACGTGCCAATGACCCCGGAAGCACCTGCCGAGCACGCCGGAACCACCTGCTCGACTCGCCAGAACCACCTGCCGGACACGCAAAAATCACCTGCCGGCTACGCCACAACCAGTTGGGGAACACTTCGGAATCACCTGCCGGGCTTGCTGGACCCACCTGCCGGTCATGCCAAAATCACCTGCCAACTACGCCAGTACCACTTGGCGGACACTGTGGAAACACCTGTCGGGCCGGCCGGAACCACATCTCAGACGTGCCAGAACCATGTGCATGAGATGCTGGAACCACACCCCGAACAGACGGAAAACACCTGCCAGACCCGTCTGAACAACCTGCCGATCACGCCGGAGCCACCTGCTCGACTCGCCGGAACCACCTATCTGACATGCCCAAATCACCAACCGGGTATGCCAGAACCACTTGGCGGACACTCCGGAATCATCTGCCGGACATGCCGGAACCAGCTCTCAGACACACCAGAACCACGTGCCGGAGACGCCGGAAGCACCTGCCGAGCATGCCGGAGCCACCTGCTCGACTCGCCAGAAACACCTGCCGGACACGCCAAAATCACCTGCCGGGTACGCCAGAACCACCTGGCGGACACTCCGAAACCACCTGTCGCGCATGCCGGAACCACCTCTCAGACGTGCCGGAAGCACGTGCCGGACACGCCGGAATCACCTACCGGACAGACCGGAACCACCTGCCGAGCACGCCGGAGCCACCTGTTCGACTGGCTGGAACCACCTGCCGGACAGGCCAATATCAACTGCTGGCTATGCCAGAACCACCTGGGGGACGGTCCGGAATCGCCTGCCAGCCCTGGCGGAACCACCTCTCAGACGTACCAGAACCACCTGCCGGAGAAGCTGGAAACACGTCCTGGACAGTCTGGAACCACCTGCCGGCCAAGCCTGAACCACCTGCCAAGCACAACGGAACAACCTTCCAGACACGCCAAAATCACCTGCGTGTTGTGCCAGAAGCACTTGGAGGACTCTCTGCGATGACCTGCCGGGCATGCCGGAACCACCTCTCAGACGTGCCAGAACCATGCGGCGGACAGTCCGGAATCACCTGTTGGGCATGCGCAACCACCTCTGAGACGTACCAGAACCACATGCCGTGCAGGCTGGAACCACCTAATGGACAGACCGGAATCACCATTCGGGCATGCCGGAACCACCTGTCAGATGTGCCAGAAACACGTGCCGGAGACGCCGGAAGCACCTGCCAAGCACGTTGGAACCACCTGCTCAACTCGCCTGAACCACCTGCTGGACATGCTAAAATCACCTGCCGACTATGCCAGAACCACTTGGCGAACACTCCGGAATCACTTGCCGGGCATGCAGGAACCACCTCACAGACATGCCAGAACCCCGTGCCAATGACCCCGGAAGCACCAGCCGAGCACGCCGGAACCACCTCCTCGACTCGCCAGAACCACCTGCCGATCACGCAAAAATCACCTGCCGGCTACGCCACAACCAGTTGGTGAACACTTTGGAATCACCTGCCAGGCTTGCTGGAACCACCTGCCAGTCATGCCAAAATCACCTGCCAACTACGCCAGAACCGCTTGGCGGACACTGCGGAAACACCTGTCGGGCCGGCTGGAACCACATCTCAGACGTGCCAGAAACGTGTTCATGAGATGCTGGAACCACACCCCGAACAGACGGATACCACCTGCAAGAACCGCCTGAACCACCTGATGAGCACGCCGGAACCACCTGCTCGACTCACCGGTACCACCTCCCTGACACGCCAAAATCACCTGCTGGGTATGCCAGAACCACTTGGCGGACACTCCGGAATCATCTGCCGGACATGCCGGAACCAGCTCTCAGACACACCAGAACCAAGTGCTGGAGACACCGGAAGCAGCTGCCGAGCATGCTGGAGCCACCTGCTCGACTCGCCAGAAACACCTGCCGGACACGCCAAAATCACCTGCCGGGTATGCCAGAACCACGTGGCGGGCACTACGGAATCACCTGCCGCGCATGCCGGAACCACCTCTCAGACGTGCCGGAAGCACGTGCCGGACACGCCGGAAACACCTACCGGATAGACCGGAACCACCTGCCAAGAACGCCGGAGCCACCTGTTCGACTCGCTGGAACCACCTGCCGGACAGGCCAATATCAACTGCTGGCTATGCCAGAACCACCTGGGGGACAGTCCGGGATCACCTGCCAGCCATGGCGGAACCACCTCTCAGACGTACCAGAACCACCTGCCGGAGAAGCTGGAAACACGTCCTGGACAGACTGGAACCACGTGACGGCCATGCCTGAACCACCTGCCGAGCACGGCGGAACCACCTGCCGGACACGCCAAAATAACCTGCGGGCTACGCCACAACCACTTGGACGACTCTCCGAAATGACCTGCCGGGCATGTTGGAACCACCTCTCAGACGTGCCAGAAGCACGTGGCGGACAGTCCGGAATCACCTGTTGGGCATACGCAACCACCTCTGAGACGTACCAGAACCACGTGCCGTGCACGCCGGAACCACCTACCGGACAGACCGGAATCAACTTTTGGGCATGCCGGAACCACCAGTCAGATGTGCCAGAAACACGTGCCGGAGACGCTGGAAGCACCGGCTCGACCCGCCGGAACGACCGCTGGACATGCAAAATCACCTGCCGGCTACACCAGCACCACTTCGGGGACAAGCCGGAATCACGTGAGGGGCAAGCCGGCACAGCCTCTCAGACTGAACCTCGTGCCGGACACCACAGAACCGCCTGCCGGACAGACCGGAACCACCTGCCGGACACGTCGGAACCACCGGCTCGACCCGCCGGAACGACCGCTGGACATGCAAAATCACCTGCCGGCTACGCCGGAAACACTTGGCGAACACTCCGGAATCACCTGCCGGGCATGCCGGAACCACCTCTCAGATATGCCAGAACCACGTGCCAATGACCCCAGAAGCACCTGCCGAGCACGCCGGAACCACATGCTAGATTCGCCAGAACCACCTGCCAGACACGCAAAAATCACCTGCCGGCTACGCCACAACCAGTTGGGGAACACTTCGGAATCACCTGCCGGGCTTGCTGGAACCACCTGCCGGTCATGCCAAAATCACCTGCCAACTACGCCAGTACCATTTGGCGGACACTGTGGAAACACCTGTCGGGCCGGCCGGAACCACATCTCAGACGTGCCAGAACCATGTGCATGAGATGCTGGAACCACACCCCGAACAGACGGAAAACACCAGCCAGACCCGTCTGAACAACCTGCCGATAACGCCGGAGCCACCTGCTCGACTCGCCGGAAACACCTATCTGACATGCCCAAATCACCAACCGGGTATGCCAGAACCACTTGGCGGACACTCCGGAATCATCTGCCGGACATGCCGGAACCAGCTCTCAGACACACCAGAACCACGTGCCGGAGACGCCGGAAGCACCTGCCAAGCATGCCGGAGCCACCTGCTCGACTCGCCAGAAACACCTGCCGGACACGCCAAAATCACCTTCCGGGTACGCCAGAACCACCTGGCGGACACTCCGAAACCACCTGTCGCGCATGCCGGAACCACCTCTCAGACGTGCCGGAAGCACGTGCCGGACACGCCGGAATCACCTACCGGACAGACCGGAACCACCTGCCGAGCACGCCGGAGCCACCTGTTCGACTGGCTGGAACCACCTGCCGGACAGGCCAATATCAACTGCTGGCTATGCCAGAACCACCTGGGGGACGGTCCGGAATCGCCTGCCAGCCCTGGCGGAACCACCTCTCAGACGTACCAGAACCACCTGCCGGAGAAGCTGGAAACTCGTGCTGGACAGTCTGGAACCACCTGCCGGCCAAGCATGAACCACCTGCCAAGCACAACGGAACAACCTGCCAGACACGCCAAAATCACCTGCGTGTTATGCCAGAACCACTTCGAGGACTCTCTGGGATGACCTGCCGGGCATGCCGGAAACACCTCTCAGACGTGCCAGAACCATGTGGCGGACAGTCCGGAATCACCTGTTGGGCATGCGCAACCACCTCTGAGACGTACCAGAACCACATGCCGTGCAGGCTGGAACCACCTACCGGACAGACCGGAATCACCTTTCGGGCATGCCGGAACCACCTGTCAGATGTGCCAGAAACACGTGCCGGAGACGCCGGAAGCACCTGCCAAGCACGTTGGAACCACCTGCTCGACTCACCGGTACCACCTCCCTGACACGCCAAAATCACCTGCTGGGTATGCCAGAACCACTTGGCGGACACTCCGGAATCATCTGCCGGACATGCCGGAACGAGCTCTCAGACACACCAGAACCAAGTGCCGGAGACGCCGGAAGCACCTGCCGAGCATGCTGGAGAGACCTGCTCGACTCCCAGAAACACATGCCGGACACGCCAAAATCACCTGCCGGGTATGCCAGAACCACCTGGCGGACACTACCGAATCACCTGCCGCGCATGCTGGAAGCACTTGCCAGACACGCCGCAAACACCTACCGGACAGACCGGAACCACCTGCCAAGAACGCCGGAGCCACCTGTTCGACTCGCTAGGACCACCTGCCGGACAGGCCAATATCAACTGCTGGCTATGCCAGAACCACCTGGGGGACAGTCCGGGATCACCTGCCAGCCATGGCGGAACCACCTCTGAGACATACCAGAACCACCTGCCGGAGAAGCTGGAAACACGTCCTGGACAGACTGGAACCACGTGACGGCCATGCCTGAACCACCGGCCGAGCACGGTGGAACCACATGCCGGACACGCCAAAATCACCTGCGGGCTACGCCAGAACCACTTGGACGACTCTCCGAAATGACCTGCCGGGCATGTTGCAACCACCTCTCAGACGTGCCAGAAGCACGTGGCGGACAGTCCGGAATCACCTGTTGGGCATACGCAACCACCTCTGACACGTACCAGAACCACGTGCCGTGCACGCCGGAACCACCTACCGGGCAGACCGGAATCAACTTTTGGGCATGCCGGAACCACCAGTCAGATGTGCCAGAAACACGTGCCGGAGACGCCGGAAGCACCTGCCGAGCACGTCGCAACCACCTGCTCAACTCGCCTGAACCACCTGCCGGACACGCCAAAATCACCTGCCCGCTACACCAGCACCACTTCGGGGACAAGCCGGAAACACGTGAGGGGCATGCCGGCACAGCCTCTCAGTCTGAACCTCGTGCCGGACACCACAGAACCACCTGCCGGACAGACCGGAACCACCTGCCGGACACGCCGGAACCACCGGCTCGACCCGCCGGAACGACCTCTGGACATGCAAACTCACCTGCAGGCTACGCCGGAAACACTTGGCGAACACTCCGGAATCACCTGCCGGGCATGCCGGAACCACCTCTCAGATATGCCAGAACCACGTGCCAATGACCCCGGAAGCACCTGCCGAGCACGCCGGAACCACCTGCTCGACTCGCCAGAACCACCTGCCGGACACGCAAAAATCACCTGCCGGCTACGCCACAACCAGTTGGGGAACACTTCGGAATCACCTGCCCGGCTTGCTGGAACCACATGCCGGTCATGCCAAAATCACCTGCCAACTACGCCAGTACCACTTGGCGGACACTGTGGAAACACCTGTCGGGCCGGCCGGAACCACATCTCAGACGTGCCAGAACCATGTGCATGAGATGCTGGAACCACACCACGAACAGACGGAAAACACCTGCCAGACCCGTCTGAACAACCTGCCGAGCACGCCGGAGCCACCTGCTCGACTCGCCGGAACCACCTACCTGACATGCCCAAATCACCAGCCGGGTATGCCAGAACCACTTGGCGGACACTCCAGAATCATCTGCCGGACATGCCGGAACCACCTCTCAGACGTGCCGGAAGCACGTGCCGGACACGCCGGAATCACCTACCGGACAGACCGGAACGACCTGCCGAGCACGCCGGAGCCACCTGTTCGACTCGCTGGAACCACCTGCCGGACAGGCCAATGTCAACTGCTGGCTATGCCAGAACCACCTGGGGGACGGTCCGGAATCGCCTGCCAGCCATGGCGGAACCACCTCTCAGACGTACCAGAACCACCAGCCGGAGAAGCTGGAAACACGTCCTGGACAGTCTGGAACCACCTGCCGTCCAAGCCTGAACCACCTGCCAAGCACAACGGAACAACCTGTCAGACACGCCAAAATCACCTGCGTGCTATGCCAGAACCACTTGGAGGACTCTCTGGGATGACCTGCCGGGCATGCCGGAACCACCTCTCAGACGTGCCAGAACCATGTGGCGGACAGTCCGGAATCACCTGTTGGGCATGCGCAACCACCTCTGAGACGTACCAGAACCACATGCCGTGCAGGCTGGAACCACCTACCGGACAGACCGGAATCACCTTTCGGGCATGCCGGAACCACCTGTCAGATGTGCCAGAAACACGTGCCGGAGACGCCGGAAGCACCTGCCAAGCACGTTGGAACCACCTGCTCAACTCGCCTGAACCACCTGCCGGACATGCCAAAATCACCTGCCGACTATGCCAGAACCACTTGGCGAACACTCCGGAATCACTTGCCGGGCATGCAGGAACCACCTCTCAGACATGCCAGAACCCCGTGCCAATGACCCCGGAAGCACCAGCCGAGCACGCCGGAACCACCTGCTCGACTCGCCAGAACAACCTGCCAATCACGCAAAAATCACCTGCCGGCTACGCCACAACCAGTTGGTGAACACTTTGGAATCACCTGCCAGGCTTGCTGGAACCACCTGCCAGTCATGCCAAAATCACCTGCCAACTACGCCAGAACCGCTTGGCGGACACTGCGGAAACACCTGTCGGGCCGGCTGGAACCACATCTCAGACGTGCCAGAAACGTGTTCATGAGATTCTGGAACCACACCCCGAACAGACGGATACCACCTGCCAGAACCGCCTGAACCAACTGCCGAGCACGCCGGAACCACCTGCTCGACTCACCAGTACCACCTTCCTGACACGCCAAAATCACCTGCTGGGTATGCCAGAACCACTTGGCGGACACTCCGGAATCATCTGCCGGACATGCCGGAACCAGCTCTCAGACACACCAGAACCAAGTGCCGGAGACGCCGGAAGCACCTGCCGAGCATGCCGGAGCCACCTGCTCGACTCCCAGAAACACCTGCCGGACACGCCAAAATCACCTGCCGGGTATGCCAGAACCACCTGGCGGACACTACGGAATCACATGCCGCGCATGCCGGAGGCACGTGCCAGACACGCCGCAAACACCTACCGGACAGACCGGAACCACCTGCCGAGCACGCCGGAGCCACCTGTTCGACTCGCTGGAACCTCCTGCCGGACAGGCCAATATCAACTGCTGGCTATGCCAGAACCACCTGGGGGACAGTCCGGGATCACCTGCCAGCCATGGCGGAACCCCCTCTCAGACGTACCAGAACCACCTGCCGGAGAAGCTGGAAACACGTCCTGGACAGACTGGAACCACGTGACGGCCATGCCTGAACCACCTGCCGAGCACGGCGGAACCACCTGCCGGACACGCCAAAATCAGCTGCGGGCTACGCCAGAACCACTTGACGACTCTCCGAAATGACCTGCCGGGCATGTTGGAACCACCTCTCAGACGTGCCAGAAGCACGTGGCGGACAGTCCGGAATCACCTGTTGGGCATACGCAACCACCTCTGAGACGTAACAGAACCACGTGCCGTGCACGCCGGAACCACCTACCGGACAGACCGGAATCAACTTTTGGGCATGCCGGAACCACCAGTCAGATGTGCCAGAAACACGTGCCGGAGACGCCGGAAGCACCTGCCGAGCACGTCGCAACCACCTGCTCAACTCGCCTGAACCACCTGCCGGACACGCCAAAATCACCTGCCCGCTACACCAGCACCACTTCGGGGACAAGCCGGAATCACGTGAGGGGCATGCCGGCACAGCCTCTCAGACTGAACCTCGTGCCGGACACCACAGAACCACCTGCCGGACAGACCGGAACCACCTGCCGGACACGCCGGAACCACCGGCTCGACCCGCCGGAACGACCGCTGGACATGCAAACTCACCTGCCGACTACGCCGGAAACACTTGGCGAACACTCCGGAATCACCTGCCGGGCATGCCGGAACCACCTCTCAGATATGCCAGAACCACGTGCCAATGACCCCGGAAGCACCTGCCGATCACGCCGGAACCACCTGCTCGACTCGCCAGAACCACCTGCCGGACACGCAAAAATCACCTGCCGGCTACGCCACAACCAGTTGGGGAACACTTCGGAATCACCTGCCGGGCTTGCTGGAACCACCTGCCGGTCATGCCAAAATCACCTGCCAACTACGCCAGTACCACTTGGCGGACACTGTGGAAACACCTGTCGGGCCGGCCGGAACCACATCTCACACGTGCCAGAACCATGTGCATGAGATGCTGGAACCACACCCCGAACAGACGGAAAACACCTGCCAGACCCGTCTGAACAACCTGCCGATCATGCCGGAGGCACCTGCTCGACTCGCCGGAACCACCTACCTGACATGCCCAAATCACCAGCCGGGTATGCCAGAACCACTTGGCGGACACTCCGGAATCATCTGCCGGACATGCCGGAACCAGCGCTCAGACACACCAGAACCACGTGCCGGAGTCGCCGGAAGCACCTGCCGAACATGGCGGAGCCACCTGCTCGACTCGCCAGAAACACCTGCCGGACACGCCAAAATCACCTGCCGGGTACGCCAGAACCACCTGGCGGACACTCCGAAATCACCTGTCGCGCATGCCGGAACCACCTCTCAGTCGTGCCGGAAGCACGTGCCGGACACGCCGGAATCACCTACCGGACAGACCTGAAGCACCTGCCGCGCACGCCGGAGCCATATGTTCGACTCGCTGGAACCACCTGCCGGACAGGCCAATATCAACTGCTGGCTATGCCAGGACAACCTGGGGTCGGTCCGGAATCACCTGCCAGCCATGGCGGAACCACCTTTCAGACGTACCAGAACCACCTGCCGGAGAACCTGGAAACACGTCCTGCACAGTCTGGAACCACCTGCCGGCCAAGCCTGAACCACCTGCCAAGCACAACAGAACAACCTGCCCGACACGCCAAAATCACCTGCGAGTTATGCCAGAACCACTTGGAGGACTCTCTGGGATGACCTGCCGGGCATGCCGGAACCACCTCTCAGACGTGCCAGAACCATGTGGCGGACAGTCCGGAATCACCTGTTGGGCATGCGCAACCACCTCTGAGACGTACCAGAACCACATGCCGTGCAGGCTGGAACCACCTACCGGACAGACCGGAATCACCTTTCGGGCATGCCGGAACCACCTGTCAGATGTGCCAGAAACACGTGCCGGAGACGCCGGAAGCACCTGCCAAGCACGTTGGAACCACCTGCTCAACTCGCCTGAACCACCTGCCGGACATGCCAAAATCACCTGCCGACTATGCCAGAACCACTTGGCGAACACTCCGGAATCACTTGCCGGGCATGCAGGAACCACCTCTCAGACGTGCCGGAAGCACGTTCCGGACACGCCGGAAACACCTACCGGACAGACCGGAACCACCTGCCAAGAACGCCGGAGCCACCTGTTCGACTCGCTGGAACCACCTGCCGGACAGGCCAATATCAACTGCTGGCTATGCCAGAACCACCTGGGTGACAGTCCAGGATTACCTGCCATCCATGGAGGAACCACCTCTCAGACGTACCTGAACCACCTGCCGGAGAAGCTGGAAACACGTCCTGGACAGACTGGAACCACGTGACGGCCATGCCTGAACCACCTGCCGAGCACGGCGGAACCACCTGCCGGACACGCCGAAATCACCTGCGGGCTACGCCAGAACCACTTGGACGACTCTCCGAAATGACCTGCCGGGCATGTTGGAACCACCTCTCAGACGTGCCAGAAGCACGTGGCAGACAGTCTGGAATCACCAGTTGGGCATACGCAACCACCTCTGAGACGTACCAGAACCACGTGCCTTGCACGCCGGAACCACCTACCGGACAGACCGGAATCAACTTTTGGGCATGCCGGAACCACCAGTCAGATGTGCCAGTAACACGTGCCGGAGACGCCGGAAGCACCTGCCGAGCACGTCGCAACCACCTGCTCAACTCGCCTGAAACATCTGCCGGCCACGCCAAAATCACCAGCCCGCTCCAACAGCACCACTTCGGGGACAAGCCGGAATCACCTGAGATGCATGCCGGCACAGCCTCTCAGACTGAACCTCGTGCCGGACACCACAGAACCACCTGCCGGACAGACCGGAACCACCTGCCGGACACGCCGGGACCACCGGCTTGACCCGCCGGAACGACCGCTGGACATGCAAAATCACCTGCCGGCTACGCCGGAAACACTTGGCGAACACTCCGGAAACACCTGCTGGGCATGCCGGAACCACCTCTCAGATACGCCAGAACCACGTGCCAATGACCCCGGAAGCACCAGCCGAGCACGCCGGAACCACCTGCTCGACTCGCCAGAACCACCTGCCTATCACGCAAAAATCACCTGCCGGCTACGCCACAACCAGTTGGTGAACACTTGGGAATCACCTGCCAGGCTTGCTGGAACCACCTGCCAGTCATGCCACAATCACCTGCCAACTACGCCAGAACCGCTTGGCGGACACTGCGGAAACACCTGTCGGGCCGGCTGGAACCACATCTCAGACGTGCCAGAAACGTGTTCATGAGATGCAGGAACCACACCCTGAACAGACGGATACCACCTGCCAGAACCGCCTGAACCACCTGCTGAGCACGCCGGAGCCACCTGCTCGACTCGCCGGAACCACCTACCTGACATGCCCAAATCACCAGCCGGGTATGCCAGAACCACTTGGCGGACACTCCGGAATCATCTGCCGGACATGCCGGAACCAGCTGTCAGACACACCAGAACCACGTGCCGGAGACGCCGGAAGCACCTGCTGAGCATGCCGGAGCCACCTGCTCGACTCCCAGAAACACCTGCCGGACACGCCAAAATCACCTGCCGGGTACGCCAGAACCACCTGGCGGACACTCCGAAACCACCTGTCGCGCATGCCGGAACCACCTCTCAGACCTGCCTTAAGCAAGTGCCGGACACGCCGGAATCACCTACCGGACAGACCGGAACTACCTGCCGAGCACGCCGGAGCCACCTGTTCGACTCGCTGGAACCACCTGCCGGACAGGCCAATATCAACTGCTGGCTATGCCAGAACCACCTGGGGGACGGTCCGGAATCACCTGCCAGCCATGGCGGAACCACCTCTCAGACGTACCAGAACCACCTGCCGGAGAAGCTGGAAACACGTCCTGGACAGTCTGGAACCACCTGCCGGCCAAGCCTGAACCACCTGCCAAGCACAACGGAACAACCTGTCAGACACGCCAAAATCACCTGCGTGTTATGCCAGAACCACTTGGAGGACTCTGGGATGACCTGCCGGGCATGCCGGAACCACCTCTCAGATATGCCAGAACCACGTGCCAATGACCCCGGAAGCACCTGCCGAGCACGCCGGAACCACCTCCTCGACTCGCCAGAACCACCTGCCGGACACGCAAAAATCACCTGCCGGCTACGCCACAACCGGTTGGGGAACACTTCGGAATCACCTGCCGGGCATGCGGGAACCACCTCTCAGATATGCCAGAACCACGTGCCAATGAGATGCTGGAACCACACCCCGAACAGACGGAAAACACCTGCCAGACCCGTCTGAACAACCTGCCGAGCACGCCGGAGCCACCTGCTCGACTCGCCGGAACCACCTACCTGACATGCCCAAATCACCAGCCGGGTATGCCAGAACCACTTGGCGGACACTCCGGAATCATCTGCCGGACATGCCGGAACCAGCTGTCAGACACACCAGAACTACGTGCCGGAGACGCCGGAAGCACCTGCTGAGCATGCCGGAGCCACCTGCTCGACTCGCCAGAAACACCTGCCGGACACGCCAAAATCACCTGCCGGGTACGCCAGAATCACCTGGCGGACACTCCGAAACCACCTGTCGCGCATGCCGGAACCACCTCTCAGACCTGCCGGAAGCACGTGCCGGACACGCCGGAATCACCTACCGGACAGACCGGAACCACCTGCCGAGCACGCCGGAGCCACCTGTTCGACTCGCTGGAACCACCTGCCGGACAGGCCAATATCAACTGCTGGCTATGCCAGAACCACCTGGGGGACGGTCCGGAATCACCTGCCAGCCATGGCGGAACCACCTCTCAGACGTACCAGAACCACCTGCCGGAGAAGCTGGAAACACGTCCTGGACAGACTGGATCCACGTGACGGCCATGCCTGAACCACCTGCCATACTCGCCAAAATCACCTGCGGGCTACGCCAGAACCACTTGGACGACTCTCCGAAATGACCTGCCGGGCATGTTGGAACCACCTCTCAGACGTGCCAGAAGCACGTGGCGGACAGTCCGGAATCACCTGTTGGGCATACGCAACCACCTCTGACACGTAACAGAACCGCGTGCCGTGCACGCCGGAACCACCTACTGGACAGACCGGAATCAACTTTTGGGCATGCCGGAACCACCAGTCAGATGTGCCAGAAACACGTGCCGGAGACGCCGGAAGCACCTGCCGAGCACGTCGCAACCACCTGCTCAACTCGCCTGAACCACCTGCCGGACACGCCAAAATCACCTGCCCGCTACACCAGCACCACTTCGGGGACAAGCCGGAATCACGTGAGGGGCATGCCGGCACAGCCTCTCAGACTGAACCTCGTGCCGGACACCACAGAACCACCTGCCGGACAGACCGGAACCACCTGCCGGACACGCCGGAACCACCGGCTCGACCCGCCGGAACGACCGCTGGACATGCAAACTCACCTGCCAGCTACGCCGGAAACACTTGGCGAACACTCCGGAATCACCTGCCGGGCATGCCGGAACCACCTCTCAGACATGCCAGAACCCCGTGCCAATGACCCCGGAAGCACCAGCCGAGCACGCCGGAACCACCTGCTCGACTCGCCAGAACCACCTGCCGATCACGCAAAAATCACCTGCCGGCCACGCCACAACCAGTTGGTGAACACTTTGGCATCACCTGCCAGGCTTGCTGGAACCACCTGCCAGTCATGCCAAAATCACCTGCCAACTACGCCAGAACCGCTTGGCGGACACTGCGGAAACACCTGTCGGGCCGGCTGAAACCACATCTCAGACGTGCCAGAAACGTGTTCATGAGATGCTGGAACCACACCCCGAACAGACGGATACCACCTGCCAGAACCGCCTGAACCACCTGCCGAGCACGCCGGAACCACCTGCTCGACTCACCGGTACCACCTCCCTGACACGCCAAAATCACCTGCTGTGTATGCCAGAACCACTTGGCGGACAATCCGGAATCATCTGCCGGACATGCCGGAACCAGCTCTCAGACACACCAGAACCAAGTGCCGGAGACGCCGGAAGCACCTGCCGAGCATGCCGGAGCCACCTGCTCGACTCGCCAGAAACACCTGCCGGACACGCCAAAATCACCTGCCGGGTATGCCAGAAACACCTGGCGGACACTACGGAATCACCGGCCGCGCATGCCGGAAGCACGTGCCAGACACGCCGCAAACACCTACCGGACAGACCGGAACCACCTGCCAAGAACGCCGGAGCCACCTGTTCGACTCGCTGGAACCACCTGCCGGACAGACCAATATCAACTGCTGGCTATGCCAGAACCACCTGGGGGACAGTCCGGGATCACCTGCCAGCCATGGCGGAACCACCTCTCAGACGTACCAGAACCACCTGCCGGAGAAGCTGGAAACACGTCCTGGACAGACTGGAACCACGTGACGGCCATGCCTGAACCACCTGCCGGACACGCCGAAATCACCTGCGGGCTACGCCAGAACCACTTGGACGACTCTCCGAAATGACCTGCCGGGCATGTTGGAACCACCTCTCAGACGTGCCAGAAGCACGTGGTGGACAGTCCGGAATCACCTGTTGGGCATACGCAACCACCTCTGACACGTACCAGAACCACGTGCCGTGCACGCCGGAACCACCTACCGGACAGACTGGAATCAACCTTTGGGCATGCCGGAACCACCAGTCAGATGTGTCAGAAACACGTGCCAGAGACGCTGGAAGCACCTGCCGAGCACGTCGCAACCACCTGCTCAACTCGCCTGAACCACCTGCCGGACATGCCAAAATCACCTGCCCGCTACACCAGCACCACTTCGGGGACAAGCCGGAATCACGTGAGGGGCATGCCGGCACAGCCTCTCGGACTGAACCTCGTGCCGGACACCACAGAACCACCTGCCGGACAGACCGGAACCACCTGCCGGACACGCCGGAACCACCGGCTCGACCCGCCGGAACGACCGCTGGACATGCAAACTCACCTGCCGGCTACGCCGGAAACACTTGGCGAACACTCCAGAATCACCTGCTGGGCATGCCGGAACCACCTCTCAGATATGCCAGAACCACGTGCCAATGACCCCGGAAGCACCTGCCGAGCACGCCGGAACCACCTGCTCGACTCGCCAGAACCACCTGCCGGACACGCAAAAATCACCTGCCGGCTACGCCACAACCAGTTGGGGAACACTTCGGAATCACCTGCCGGGCTTGCTGGAACCACCTGCCGGTCATGCCAAAATCACCTGCCAACTACGCCAGTACCACTTGGCGGACACTGTGGAAACACCTGTCGGGCCGGCCGGAACCACATCTCACACGTGCCAGAACCATGTGCATGAGATGCTGGAACCACACCCCGAACAGACGGAAAACACCTGCCAGACCCGTCTGAACAACCTGCCGATCATGCCGGAGGCACCTGCTCGACTCGCCGGAACCACCTACCTGACATGCCCAAATCACCAGCCGGGTATGCCAGAACCACTTGGCGGACACTCCGGAATCATCTGCCGGACATGCCGGAACCAGCGCTCAGACACACCAGAACCACGTGCCGGAGACGCCGGAAGCACCTGCCGAGCATGCCGGAGCCACCTGCTCGACTCGCCAGAAACACCTGCCGGACACGCCAAAATCACCTGCCGGGTACGCCAGAACCACCTGGCGGACACTCCGAAATCACCTGTCGCGCATGCCGGAACCACCTCTCAGACGTGCAGGAAGCACGTGCCGGACACGCCGGAATCACCTACCGGACAGACCTGAAGCACCTGCCGCGCACGCCGGAGCCATATGTTCGACTCGCTGGAACCACCTGCCGGACAGGCCAATATCAACTGCTGGCTATGCCAGGACAACCTGGGGTCGGTCCGGAATCACCTGCCAGCCATGGCGGAACCACCTTTCAGACGTACCAGAACCACCTGCCGGAGAACCTGGAAACACGTCCTGCACAGTCTGGAACCACCTGCCGGCCAAGCCTGAACCACCTGCCAAGCACAACAGAACAACCTGCCTGACACGCCAAAATCACCTGCGAGTTATGCCAGAACCACTTGGAGGACTCTCTGGGATGACCTGCCGGGCATGCCGGAACCACCTCTCAGACGTGCCAGAACCATGTGGCGGACAGTCCGGAATCACCTGTTGGGCATGCGCAACCACCTCTGAGACGTACCAGAACCACATGCCGTGCAGGCTGGAACCACCTACCGGACAGACCGGAATCACCTTTCGGGCATGCCGGAACCACCTGTCAGATGTGCCAGAAACACGTGCCGGAGACGCCGGAAGCACCTGCCAAGCACGTTGGAACCACCTGCTCAACTCGCCTGAACCACCTGCCGGACATGCCAAAATCACCTGCCGACTATGCCAGAACCACTTGGCGAACACTCCGGAATCACGTGCCAGGCATGCAGGAACCACCTCTCAGACGTGCCGGAAGCACGTTCCGGACACGCCGGAAACACATACCGGACAGACCGGAACCACCTGCCAAGAACGCCGGAGCCACCTGTTCGACTCGCTGGAACCACCTGCCGGACAGGCCAATATCAACTGCTGGCTATGCCAGAACCACCTGGGTGACAGTCCAGGATTACCTGCCATCCATGGAGGAACCACCTCTCAGACGTACCAGAACCACCTGCCGGAGAAGCTGGAAACACGTCCTGGACAGACTGGAACCACGTGACGGCCATGCCTGAACCACCTGCCGAGCACGGCGGAACCACCTGCCGGACACGCCAAAATCACCTGCGGGCTACGCCAGAACCACTTGGACGACTCTCCGAAATGACCTGCCGGGCATGTTGGAACCACCTCTCAGACGTGCCAGAAGCACGTGGCAGACAGTCTGGAATCACCTGTTGGGCATACGCAACCACCTCTGAGACGTACCAGAACCACGTGCCTTGCACGCCGGAACCACCTACCGGACAGACCGGAATCAACTTTTGGGCATGCCGGAACCACCAGTCAGATGTGCCAGTAACACGTGCCGGAGACGCCGGAAGCACCTGCCGAGCACGTCGCAACCACCTGCTCAACTCGCCTGAAACATCTGCCGGCCACGCCAAAATCACCTGCCCGCTCCAACAGCACCACTTCGGGGACAAGCCGGAATCACCTGAGATGCATGCCGGCACAGCCTCTCAGACTGAACCTCGTGCCGGACACCACAGAACCACCTGCCGGACAGACCGGAACCACCTGCCGGACACGCCGGGGCCACCGGCTTGACCCGCCGGAACGACCGCTGGACATGCAAAATCACCTGCCGGCTACGCCGGAAACACTTGGCGAACACTCCGGAATTACCTGCTGGGCATGCCGGAACCACCTCTCAGATACGCCAGAACCACGTGCCAATGACCCCGGAAGCACCAGCCGAGCACGCCGGAACCACCTGCTCGACTCGCCAGAACCACCTGCCTATCACGCAAAAATCACCTGCCGGCTACGCCACAACCAGTTGGTGAACACTTTGGAATCACCTGCCAGGCTTGCTGGAACCACCTGCCAGTCATGCCACAATCACCTGCCAACTACGCCAGAACCGCTTGGCGGACACTGCGGAAACACCTGTCGGGCCGGCTGGAACCACATCTCAGACGTGCCAGAAACGTGTTCATGAGATGCAGGAACCACACCCCGAACAGACGGATACCACCTGCCAGAACCGCCTGAACCACCTGCCGAGCACGCCGGAGCCACCTGCTCGACTCGCCGGAACCACCTACCTGACATGCCCAAATCAACAGCCGGGTATGCCAGAACCACTTGGCGGACACTCCGGAATCATCTGCGGGACATGCAGGAACCAGCTCTCAGACACACCACAACCACGTGCCGGAGACGCCAGAAGCACCTGCCGAGCATGCCGGAGCCACCTGCTCGACTCGCCAGAAACACCTGCCGGACACGCCAAAATCGCCTGCCGGGTACCACAGAACCACCTGGCGGACACTCCGAAATCACCTGTCGCGCATGCCGGAACAACCTCTCAGACGTGCCGGAAGCACGTGATAGACACGCCGGAAACACGCACCGGACAGACCGGAACCACCTGCCAAGAACGCCGGAGCCACCTGTTCGACTCGCTGGAACCACCTGCCGGACAGGCCAATATCAACTGCTGGCTATGCCAGAACCACCTGGGGGACAGTCCGGGATCACCTGCCAGCCATGGCGGAACCACCTCTCAGACGTACCAGAACCGCCTGCCGGAGAAGCTGGAAACACGTCCTGGACAGACTGGAACCACGTGACGGCCATGCCTGAACCACCTGCCGAGCACGGCGGAACCACCTGCCGGACACGCCGAAATCACCTGCGGGCTACGCCAGAACCAGTTGGACGACTCTCCGAAATGACCTGCCGGGCATGTTGGAACCACCTCTCAGACGTGCCAGAAGCTCGTGGCAGACAGTCCGGAATCACCTGTTGGGCATACGCAACCACCTCTGACACGTACCAGAACCGCGTGCCGTGCACGCCGGAACCACCTACCGGAAAGACCGGAATCAACTTTTGGGCATGCCGGAACCACCAGTCAGATGTGCCAGAAACACGTGCCGGAGATGCCGGAAGCACCTGCCGAGCACGTCGCAACCACCTGCTCAACTCGCCTGAACCACCTGCCGGACACGCCAAAATCACCTGCCCGCTACACCAGCACCACTTCGGGGACAAGCCGGAATCACGTGAGGGTCATGCCGGCACAGCCTCTCAGACTGAACCTCGTGCCGGACACCACAGAACCACCTGCCGGACAGACCGGAACCACCTGCCGGACACGCAGGAACCACTGGCTCGACCCGCCGGAACGACCGCTGGACGTGCAAAATCACCTGCCGGCTACGCCGGAAACACTTGGCGAACACTCTGGAATCACCTGCCGGGCATGCCGGAACCACATCTCAGATATGCCAGAACCACGTGCCAATGACCCCGGAAGCACCTGCCGAGCACGCCGGAACCACCTGCTCGACTCGCCAGAACCACCTGCCGGACACGCCAAAATCACCTGCCGGCTACGCCACAACCAGTTGGGGAACACTTCGGAATCACCTGCCGGGCTTGCTGGAACCACCTGCCGGTCATGCCAAAATCACCTGCCAACTACGCCAGAACCGCTTGGCGGACACTGCAGAAACACCTGTCGGGCCGGCTGGAACCACATCTCAGACGTGCCAGAAACGTGTTCATGAGATGCTGGAACCACACCCCGAACTGACGGATACCACCTGCCAGGACCGCCTGAACAACCTGATGAGCACGCAGGAACCACCAGCTCGACTCACCGGTACCACCTCCCTGACACGCCAAAATCACCTGCTTGGTATGCCAGAACCACTTGGCGGAGACTCCGGAATCATCTGCCGGACATGCCGGAACCAGCTATCAGACACACCAGAACCAAGTGCCGGAGACGCCGGAAGCACCTGCCGAGCATGCCGGAGCCACCTGCTCGACTCGCCAGAAACACCTGCCGGACATGCCAAAATCACCTGCCGGGTATTCCAGAACCACCTGGCGGAAACTACGGAATCACCTGCCGCGCATGCCGGAACCACCTCTCAGACGTGCCGGAAGCACGTGCCAGTGACGCCGGAAAGACCTACCGGACAGTCCGGAACCACCTGCCAAGTACGCCGGAGCCACCCGTTCGACTCGCTGGAACCACCTGCCGGACAGGCCAATATCAACTGCTGGCTATGCCAGAACCACCTGGGGGACAGTCCGGGATCACCTGCCAGCCATGGTGGAACCACCTCTCAGACGTACCAGAACCACCTGCCGGAGAAGCTGGAAACACGTCCTGGACAGACTTCAACCACGTGACGTCCATGCCTGAACCACCTGCCGAGCACGGCGGAACCACCTGCCGGACACGCCAAAATCACCTGCGGGCTACGCCAGAACCACTTGGACGACTCTCCGAAATGACCTGCCGGGCATGTTGGAACCACCTCTCAGACGTGCCACAAGCACGTGGCGGACAGTCCGGAATCACCTGTTGGGCATACGCAACCACCTCTGACACGTACCAGAACCACGTGCCGTGCACGCCGGAACCACCTACTGGACAGACCGGAATCAACTTTTGGGCATGCCGGAACCACCACTCAGATGTGCCAGAAACACGCGCTAGAGACGCCGGAAGCACCTGCCGAGCACGTCGCAACCACCTGCTCAACTCGCCTGAACCACCTGCCGGACACGCCAAAATCACCTGCCCGCTACACCAGCACCACTTCGGGGACAAGCCGGAATCACGTGAGGGGCATGCCGGCACAGCCTCTCAGACTGAACCTCGTGCCGGACACCACAGAACCACCTGCCGGACAGACCGGAACCACCTGCCGGACACGCCGGAACCACCGGCTCGACCCGCCGGAACGACCGCTGGACATGCAAAATCACCTGCCGGCTACGCCGGAAACACTTGGCGAAGACTCCGGAATCACCTGCCGGGCATGCCGGAACCACCTCTCAGATATGCCAGAACCACGTGCCAATGACCCCGGAAGCACCTGCCGAGCACGCCGGAACCACCTCCTCGACTCGCCAGGACCACCTGCCGGACACGCAAAAATCACCTGCCGGCTACGCCAGTACCACTTGGCGGACACTGTGGAAACACCTGTCGGGCCGGCCGGAACCACATCTCAGACGTGCCAGAACCATGTGCATGAGATGCTGGAACCACACCCCGATCAGACGGAAAACACCTGCCAGACCCGTCTGAACAACTTGCCGAGCACGCCGGAGCCACCTGCTCGACTCTCCGGAACCACCTACCTGACATGCCCAAATCACCAGCCGGGTATGCCAGAACCACTTGGCGGACACTCCGGAATCATCTGCCGGACATGCCGGAACCCGCTCTCAGACACACCAGAACCACGTGCCGGAGACGCCGGAAGCACCTGCCGAGCATGCCGGAGCCACCTGCTCGACTCGCCAGAAACACCTGCTGGACACGCCAAAATCACCTGCCGGGTACGCCAGAACCACCTGGCGGACACTCCGAAATCACCTGTCGCGCATGCCGGAACCACCTCTCAGACGTGCCGGAAGCAAGTGCCGGACACGCCGGAATCACCTACCGGACAGACCGGAACAACCTGCCGAGCACGCCGGAGCCACCTGTTCGACTCACTGGAACCACCTGCCAGACAGGCCAATATCAACTGCTGGCTATGCCAGAACCACCTGGGGGACGGTCCGGAATCACCTGCCAGCCATGGCGGAACCACCTCTCAGACGTACCAGAACCACCTGCCGGAGAAGCTGGAAACACGTCCTGGACAGTCTGGAACCACCTGCCGGCCAAGCCTGAACCACCTGCCAAGCACCACGGAACAACCTGCCAGACACGCCAAAATCACCTGCGTGTTATGCCAGAACCACTTGGTGGACTCTCAGGGATGACCTGCCGGGCATGCCGGAACCACCTCTCAGACGTGCCAGAACCATGTGGCGGACAGTCCGGAATCACCTGTTGGGCATGCGCAACCACCTCTGAGACGTACCAGAACCACATGCCGTGCAGGCTGGAACCACCTACCGGACAGACCGGAATCACCTTTCGGGCATGCCGGAACCACCTGTCAGATGTGCCAGAAACACGTGCCGGAGACGCCGGAAGCACCTGCCAAGCACGTTGGAACCACCTGCTCAACTCGCCTGAACCACCTGCCGGACATGCCAAAATCACCTGCCGACTATGCCAGAACCACTTGGCGAACACTCCGGAATCACTTGCCGGGCATGCAGGAACCACCTCTCAGACATGCCAGAACCCCGTGCCAATGACCCCGGAAGCACCAGCCGAGCACGCCGGATCCACCCGCTCGACTCGCCAGAACCACCTGCCGATCACGCAAAAATCACCTGCCGGCTACGCCACAACCAGTTGGTGAACACTTTGGAATCACCTGCCAGGCTTGCTGGAACCACCTGCCAGTCATGCCAAAATCACCTGCCAAATACGCCAGAACCGCTTGGCGGACACTGCGGAAACACCTGTCGGGCCGGCTGGAACCACATCTCAGACGTGCCAGAAACGTGTTCATGAGATTCTGGAACCACACCCCGAACAGACAGATACCACCTGCCAGAACCGCCTGAACCACCTGTCGAGCACGCCGGAACCACCTGCTCGACTCACCGGTACCACCTCCCTGACACGCCAAAATCCCCTGCTGGGTATGCCAGAACCACTTGGCGGACACTCCGGAATCATCTGCCGGACATGCCGGAACCAGCTCTCAGACACACCAGAACCAAGTGCCGGAGACGCCGGAAGCACCTGCCGAGCATGCCGGAGCCACCTGCTCGACTCGCCAGAAACACCTGCCGGACACGCCAAAATCACCTGCCGGGTATGCCAGAACCACCTGGCGGACACTACGGAATCACCGGCCGCGCATGCCGGAAGCACGTGCCAGACACGCCGGAAACACCTACCGGACAGACCGGAACCACCTGCCAAGAACGCCGGAGCCACCTGTTCGACTCGCTGGAACCACCTGCCGGACATGCCAAAATCACCTGCCGACTATGCCAGAACCACTTGGCGAACACTCCGGAATCACTTGCCGGGCATGCAGGAACCACCTCTCAGACATGCCAGAACCCCGTGCCAATGACCCCGGAAGCACCAGCCGAGCACGCCGGAACCACCTGCTCGACTCGCCAGAACCACCTGCCGATCACGGAAAAATCACCTGCCATCTACGCCACAGCCAGTTGGTGAACACTTGGAATCACCTGCCAGGCTTGCTGGAACCACCTGCCAGTCATGCCAAAATCACCTGCCAACTACGCCAGAACCGCTTGGCGGACACTGCGGAAACACCTGTCGGGCCGGCTGGAACCACATCTCAGATGTGCCAGAAACGTGTTCATGAGATGCTGGAACCACACCCCGAACAGACAGATACCACCTGCCAGAACCGCCTGAACCACCTGCTGAGCACGCCGGAACCACCTGCTCGACTCACCGGTACCACCTCCCTGACACGCCAAAATCACCTGCTGGGTATGCCAGAACCACTTGGCGGACACTCCGGAATCATCTGCCGGACATGCCGGAACCAGCTCTCAGACACACCAGAACCAAGTGCCGGAGACGCCGGAAGCACCTGCCGAGCATGCCGGAGCCACCTGCTCGACTCGCCAGAAACACCTGCCGGACACGCCAAAATCACCTGCCGGGTATGCCAGAACCACCTGGCGGACACTACGGAATCACCTGCCGCGCATGCCGGAAGCACGTGCCAGGCACGCCGCAAACACCTACCGGACAGACCGGAACCACCTGCCTAGAACGCCGGAGCCACCTGTTCGTCTCGATGGAACCACCTGCCGGACAGGCCAATATCAACTGCTGGCTATGCCAGAACCACCTGGGGGACAGTCCGGGATCACCTGCCAGCCATGGCGGAACCACCTCTCAGACGTACCATAACCACCTGCCGGAGAAGCTGGAAACACGTCCTGGACAGACTGGAACCACGTGACGGCCATGCCTGAACCACCTGCCGAGCACGGCGGAACCTCCTGCCGGACACGCCGAAATCACCTGCGGGCTACGCCAGAACGACTTGGATGACTCTCCGAAATGACCTGCCGGGCATGTTGGAACCACCTCTCAGACGTGCCAGAAGCACGTGGCGGACAGTCCGGAATCACCTGTCGGGCATACGCAACCACCTCTGACACGTACCAGAACCACGTGCCGTGCACGCCGGAACCACCTACCGGACAGACCGGAATCAACTTTTGGGCATGCCGGAACCACCATTCAAATGTGCCAGAAACACGTGCCGGAGACGCCGGAAGCACCTGCCAAGCACGTCGCAACCACCTGCTCAACTCCCCTGAACCACCTGACGGACACGCCAAAATCACCTGCCCGCTACACCAGCACCACTTTGGGGACATGTCGGAATCACGTGAGGGGCATGCCGGCACAGCCTCTCAGACTGAACCTCGTGCCGGACACCACAGAACCACCTGCCGGACAGACCGGAACCACCTGCCGGACACGCCGGAACCACCGGCTCGACCCGCCGGAACGACCGCTGGACATGCAAACTCACCTGCCGGCTACGCCGGAAACACTTGGCGAACACTCCGGAATCACCTGCCGGGCATGCCGGAACCACCTCTCAGATATGCCAGAACCACGTGCCAATGACCCCGGAAGCACCTGCCGAGCACGCCGGAACCACCTGCTCGACTCGCCAGAACCACCTGCCGGACACGCCAAAATCACCTGCCGGCTACGCCACAACCAGTTGGGGAACACTTCGGAATCACCTGCCGGGCTTGCTGGAACCACCTGCCGGTCATGCCAAAATCACCTGCCAACTACGCCAGTACCACTTGGCGGACACTGTGGAAACACCTGTCGGGCCGGCCGGAACCACATCTCAGACGTGCCAGAACCATGTGCATGAGATGCTGGAACCACACCCCGAACAGACGGAAAACACCTGCCAGACCCGGCTGAGCAAACTGCCGAGCACGCCGGAGCCACCTGCTCGACTCGCCAGAACCACCTACCTGACATGCCCAAATCACCAGCCGGGCATGCCAGAACCAGTTGGCAGACACTCCGGAATCATCCGCCGGACATGCCGGAACCAGCTCTCAGACACACCAGAACCAAGTGACGTTGACGCCGGAAGCACCAGCCGAGCATGCCGGAGCCACCTGCTCGACTCGCCAGAAACACCTGCCGGACACGCCAAAATCACCTGCCGGGTACGCCAGAACCACCTGGCGGACACTACGGAATCACCTGCCGCGCATGCCGGAACCACCTCTCAGACGTGCCGGAAGCACGTGCCGGACACGCCGGAATCACCTACCGGACAGACCGGAACCACCTGCCGAGCACGCCGGAGCCACCTGTTCGACTCGCTGGAACCACCTGCCGGACAGGCCAATATCAACTGCTGGCTATGCCAGAACCACCTGGGGGACGGTCCGGAATCACCTGCCAGCCATGGCGGAACCACCTCTCAGACGTACCAGATCCACCTGCCGGAGAAGCTGGAAACACGTCCTGGACAGTCTGGAACCACCTGCCGGCCAAGCCTGAACCACCTGCCAAGCACAACGGAACAACCTGCCAGACACGCCAAAATCACCTGCGTGTTATGCCTGAACCACTTGGAGGACTCTCTGGGATGACCTGCCGGGCATGCCGGAACCACCTCTCAGACGTGCCAGAACCATGTGGCGGACAGTCCGGAATCACATGTTGGGCATGCGCAACCACCTCTGAGACGTACCAGAACCACATGCCGTGCAGGCTGGAACCACCTACCGGACAGACCGGAATCACCTTTCGGGCATGCCGGAACCACCTGTCAGATGTGCCAGAAACACGTGCCGGAGACGCCGGAAGCACCTGCCAAGCACGTTGGAACCATCTGCTCAACTCGACTGAACCACCTGCCGGACATGCCAAAATCACCTGCCGACTATGCCAGAACCACTTGGCGAACACTCCGGAATCACTTGCCGGGCATGCAGGAACCACCTCTCAGACATGCCAGAACCCCGTGCCAATGACCCCGGAAGCACCAGCCGAGCACGCCGGAACCACCTGCTCGACTCGCCAGAACCACCTGCCGATCACGCAAAAATCACCTGCCGGCTACACCACAACCAGTTGCGGAACACTTTGGAATCACCTGCCAGGCTTGCTGGAACCACCTGCCAGTCATGCCAAAATCACCTGCCAACTACGCCAGAACCGCTTGGTGGACACTGCGGAAACACCTGTCGGGCCGGCTGGAACCACATCTCAGACGTGCCAGAAACGTGTTCATGAGATGCTGGAACCACACCCCGAACAGACGGATACCACCTGCCAGAACCGCCTGAACCACCTGCTGAGCACGCCGGAGCCACCTGCTCGACTCACCGGTACCACCTCCCTGACACGCCAAAATCACCTGCTGGGTATGCCAGAACCACTTGGTGGACACTCCGGAATCATCTGCCGGACATGCCGGAACCAGCTCTCAGACACACCAGAACCAACTGCCGGAGACGCCGGAAGCACATGCCGAGCATGCCGGAGCCACCTGCTCGACTCGCCAGAAACACCTGCCGGACACGCGAAAATCACCTGCCGGGTATGCCAGAACCACCTGGCGGACACTACGGAATCACCTGCCGCGCATGCCAGAACCACCTCTCAGGCGTGCCGGAAGCACGTGCCAGACAAGCCGGAAACACCTACCGGACAGACCGGAACCACCTGCCAAGAACGCCGGAGCCACCTGTTCGACTCGCTGGAACCACCTGCCGGACAGGCCAATTGCAACTGCTGGCTATGCCAGAACCACCTGGGGGACAGTCCGGGATCACCTGCCAGCCACGGCGGAACCACCTCTCAGACGTACCAGAACGACCTGCCGGAGAAGCTGGAAACACGTCCTGGACAGACTGGAACCACGTGACGGCCATGCCTGAACCACCTGCCATACTCGCCAAAATCACCTGCGGGCTACGCCAGAACCACTTGGACGACTCTCCGAAATGACCTGCCGGGCATGTTGGAACCACCTCTCAGACGTGCCAGAAGCACGTGGCGGACAGTCCGGAATCACCTGTTGGGCATACGCAACCACCTCTGAAGCGTACCAGAACCACGTGCCGTGCACGCCGGAACCACCTACCGGACAGACCGGAATCAACTCTTGGGCATGCCGGAACCACAAGTCAGATGTGCCAGAAACACGTGCCGGAGACGCCGGAAGCACCTGCCGAGCACGTCGCAACCACCTGCTCAACTCGCCTGAACCACCTGCCGAACACGACAAAATCACCTGCCCGCTACACCAGCACCACTTCGGGGACAAGCCGGAATCACGTGAGGGGCATGCCGGCACAGCCTCTCGGACTGAACCTCGTGCCGGACACCACAGAACCACCTGCCGGACAGACCGGAACCACCTGCCGGACACGCCGGAACCACCGGCTCGACCCGCCGGAACGACCGCTGGACATGCAAAATCACCTGCCGGCTACGCCGGAAACACTTGGCGAACACTCCGGAATCACCTGCCGGGCATGCCGGAACCACCTCTCAGATATGCCAGAACCACGTGCCAATGACCCCGGAAGCAACTGCCGAGCACGCCGGAACCACCTGCTCGACTCGCCAGAACCACCTGCCGGACACGCAAAAATCACCTGCCGGCTATGCCACAACCAGTTGGGGAACACTTCGGAATCACCTGCCGGGCTTGCTGGAACCACCTGCCGGTCATGCCAAAATCACCTGCCAACTACGCCAGTACCATTTGGCGGACACTGTGGAAACACCTGTCGGGCCGGCCGGAACCACATCTCAGACGTGCCAGAACCATGTGCATGAGATGCTGGAACCACACCCCGAACAGACGGAAAACACCAGCCAGACCCGTCTGAACAACCTGCCGATCACGCCGGAGCCACCTGCTCGACTCGCCGGAACCACCTATCTGACATGCCCAAATCACCAACCGGGTATGCCAGAACCACTTGGCGGACACTCCGGAATCATCTGCCGGACATGCCGGAACCAGCTCTCAGACACACCAGAACCACGTGCCGGAGACGCCGGAAGCACCTGCCGAGCATGCCGGAGCCACCTGCTCGACTCGCCAGAAACACCTGCCGGACACGCCAAAATCACCTGCCGGGTACGCCAGAACCACCTGGCGGACACTCCGAAACCACCTGTCACGCATGCCGGAACCACCTCTCAGACGTGCCGGAAGCACGTGCCGGACACGCCGGAATCACCTACCGGACAGACCGGAACCACCTGCCGAGCACGCCGGAGCCACCTGTTCGACTCGCTGGAACCACCTGCCGGACAGGCCAATATCAACTGCTGGCTATGCCAGAACCACCTGGGGGACGGTCCGGAATCACCTGCCAGCCATGGCGGAACCACCTCTCAGACGTACCAGATCCACCTGCCGGAGAAGCTGGAAACACGTCCTGGACAGTCTGGAACCACCTGCCGGCCAAGCCTGAACCACCTGCCAAGCACAACGGAACAACCTGCCAGACACGCCAAAATCACCTGCGTGTTATGCCTGAACCACTTGGAGGACTCTCTGGGATGACCTGCCGGGCATGCCGGAACCACCTCTCAGACGTGCCAGAACCATGTGGCGGACAGTCCGGAATCACATGTTGGGCATGCGCAACCACCTCTGAGACGTACCAGAACCACATGCCGTGCAGGCTGGAACCACCTACCGGACAGACCGGAATCACCTTTCGGGCATGCCGGAACCACCTGTCAGATGTGCCAGAAACACGTGCCGGAGACGCCGGAAGCACCTGCCAAGCACGTTGGAACCATCTGCTCAACTCGACTGAACCACCTGCCGGACATGCCAAAATCACCTGCCGACTATGCCAGAACCACTTGGCGAACACTCCGGAATCACTTGCCGGGCATGCAGGAACCACCTCTCAGACATGCCAGAACCCCGTGCCAATGACCCCGGAAGCACCAGCCGAGCACGCCGGAACCACCTGCTCGACTCGCCAGAACCACCTGCCGATCACGCAAAAATCACCTGCCGGCTACACCACAACCAGTTGCGGAACACTTTGGAATCACCTGCCAGGCTTGCTGGAACCACCTGCCAGTCATGCCAAAATCACCTGCCAACTACGCCAGAACCGCTTGGTGGACACTGCGGAAACACCTGTCGGGCCGGCTGGAACCACATCTCAGACGTGCCAGAAACGTGTTCATGACATGCTGGAACCACACCCCGAACAGACGGATACCACCTGCCAGAACCGCCTGAACCACCTGCTGAGCACGCCGGAGCCACCTGCTCGACTCACCGGTACCACCTCCCTGACACGCCAAAATCACCTGCTGGGTATGCCAGAACCACTTGGTGGACACTCCGGAATCATCTGCCGGACATGCCGGAACCAGCTCTCAGACACACCAGAACCAACTGCCGGAGACGCCGGAAGCACATGCCGAGCATGCCGGAGCCACCTGCTCGACTCGCCAGAAACACCTGCCGGACACGCGAAAATCACCTGCCGGGTATGCCAGAACCACCTGGCGGACACTACGGAATCACCTGCCGCGCATGCCAGAACCACCTCTCAGGCGTGCCGGAAGCACGTGCCAGACAAGCCGGAAACACCTACCGGACAGACCGGAACCACCTGCCAAGAACGCCGGAGCCACCTGTTCGACTCGCTGGAACCACCTGCCGGACAGGCCAATTGCAACTGCTGGCTATGCCAGAACCACCTGGGGGACAGTCCGGGATCACCTGCCAGCCACGGCGGAACCACCTCTCAGACGTACCAGAACGACCTGCCGGAGAAGCTGGAAACACGTCCTGGACAGACTGGAACCACGTGACGGCCATGCCTGAACCACCTGCCATACTCGCCAAAATCACCTGCGGGCTACGCCAGAACCACTTGGACGACTCTCCGAAATGACCTGCCGGGCATGTTGGAACCACCTCTCAGACGTGCCAGAAGCACGTGGCGGACAGTCCGGAATCACCTGTTGGGCATACGCAACCACCTCTGAAGCGTACCAGAACCACGTGCCGTGCACGCCGGAACCACCTACCGGACAGACCGGAATCAACTCTTGGGCATGCCGGAACCACAAGTCAGATGTGCCAGAAACACGTGCCGGAGACGCCGGAAGCACCTGCCGAGCACGTCGCAACCACCTGCTCAACTCGCCTGAACCACCTGCCGAACACGACAAAATCACCTGCCCGCTACACCAGCACCACTTCGGGGACAAGCCGGAATCACGTGAGGGGCATGCCGGCACAGCCTCTCGGACTGAACCTCGTGCCGGACACCACAGAACCACCTGCCGGACAGACCGGAACCACCTGCCGGACACGCCGGAACCACCGGCTCGACCCGCCGGAACGACCGCTGGACATGCAAAATCACCTGCCGGCTACGCCGGAAACACTTGGCGAACACTCCGGAATCACCTGCCGGGCATGCCGGAACCACCTCTCAGATATGCCAGAACCACGTGCCAATGACCCCGGAAGCAACTGCCGAGCACGCCGGAACCACCTGCTCGACTCGCCAGAACCACCTGCCGGACACGCAAAAATCACCTGCCGGCTATGCCACAACCAGTTGGGGAACACTTCGGAATCACCTGCCGGGCTTGCTGGAACCACCTGCCGGTCATGCCAAAATCACCTGCCAACTACGCCAGTACCATTTGGCGGACACTGTGGAAACACCTGTCGGGCCGGCCGGAACCACATCTCAGACGTGCCAGAACCATGTGCATGAGATGCTGGAACCACACCCCGAACAGACGGAAAACACCAGCCAGACCCGTCTGAACAACCTGCCGATCACGCCGGAGCCACCTGCTCGACTCGCCGGAACCACCTATCTGACATGCCCAAATCACCAACCGGGTATGCCAGAACCACTTGGCGGACACTCCGGAATCATCTGCCGGACATGCCGGAACCAGCTCTCAGACACACCAGAACCACGTGCCGGAGACGCCGGAAGCACCTGCCGAGCATGCCGGAGCCACCTGCTCGACTCGCCAGAAACACCTGCCGGACACGCCAAAATCACCTGCCGGGTACGCCAGAACCACCTGGCGGACACTCCGAAACCACCTGTCACGCATGCCGGAACCACCTCTCAGACGTGCCGGAAGCACGTGCCGGACACGCCGGAATCACCTACCGGACAGACCGGAACCACCTGCCGAGCACGCCGGAGCCACCTGTTCGACTGGCTGGAACCACCTGCCGGACAGGCCAATATCAACTGCTGGCTATGCCAGAACCACCTGGGGGACGGTCCGGAATCGCCTGCCAGCCCTGGCGGAACCACCTCTCAGACGTACCAGAACCACCTGCCGGAGAAGCTTGAAACACGTCCTGGACAGTCTGGAACCACCTGCCGGCCAAGCCTGAACCACCTGCCAAGCACAACGGAACAACCTTCCAGACACGCCAAAATCACCTGCGTGTTGTGCCAGAAGCACTTGGAGGACTCTCTGCGATGACCTGCCGGGCATGCCGGAACCACCTCTCAGACGTGCCAGAACCATGCGGCGGACAGTCCGGAATCACCTGTTGGGCATGCGCAACCACCTCTGAGACGTACCAGAACCACATGCCGTGCAGGCTGGAACCACCTAATGGACAGACCGGAATCACCATTCGGGCATGCCGGAACCACCTGTCAGATGTGCCAGAAACACGTGCCGGAGACGCCGGAAGCACCTGCCAAGCACGTTGGAACCACCTGCTCAACTCGCCTGAACCACCTGCTGGACATGCTAAAATCACCTGCCGACTATGCCAGAACCACTTGGCGAACACTCCGGAATCACTTGCCGGGCATGCAGGAACCACCTCACAGACATGCCAGAACCCCGTGCCAATGACCCCGGAAGCACCAGCCGAGCACGCCGGAACCACCTCCTCGACTCGCCAGAACCACCTGCCGATCACGCAAAAATCACCTGCCGGCTACGCCACAACCAGTTGGTGAACACTTTGGAATCACCTGCCAGGCTTGCTGGAACCACCTGCCAGTCATGCCAAAATCACCTGCCAACTACGCCAGAACCGCTTGGCGGACACTGCGGAAACACCTGTCGGGCCGGCTGGAACCACATCTCAGACGTGCCAGAAACGTGTTCATGAGACTCTGGAACCACACCCCGAACAGACGGATACCACCTGCAAGAACCGCCTGAACCACCTGATGAGCACGCCGGAACCACCTGCTCGACTCACCGGTACCACCTCCCTGACACGCCAAAATCACCTGCTGGGTATGCCAGAACCACTTGGCGGACACTCCGGAATCATCTGCCGGACATGCCGGAACCAGCTCTCAGACACACCAGAACCAAGTGCTGGAGACACCGGAAGCAGCTGCCGAGCATGCTGGAGCCACCTGCTCGACTCGCCAGAAACACCTGCCGGACACGCCAAAATCACCTGCCGGGTATGCCAGAACCACGTGGCGGGCACTACGGAATCACCTGCCGCGCATGCCGGAACCACCTCTCAGACGTGCCGGAAGCACGTGCCGGACACGCCGGAAACACCTACCGGATAGACCGGAACCACCTGCCAAGAACGCCGGAGCCACCTGTTCGACTCGCTGGAACCACCTGCCGGACAGGCCAATATCAACTGCTGGCTATGCCAGAACCACCTGGGGGACAGTCCGGGATCACCTGCCAGCCATGGCGGAACCACCTCTCAGACGTACCAGAACCACCTGCCGGAGAAGCTGGAAACACGTCCTGGACAGACTGGAACCACGTGACGGCCATGCCTGAACCACCTGCCGAGCACGGCGGAACCACCTGCTGGACACGCCAAAATAACCTGCGGGCTACGCCACAACCACTTGGACGACTCTCCGAAATGACCTGCCGGGCATGTTGGAACCACCTCTCAGACGTGCCAGAAGCACGTGGCGGACAGTCCGGAATCACCTGTTGGGCATACGCAACCACCTCTGAGACGTACCAGAACCACGTGCCGTGCACGCCGGAACCACCTACCGGACAGACCGGAATCAACTTTTGGGCATGCCGGAACCACCAGTCAGATGTGCCAGAAACACGTGCCGGAGACGCTGGAAGCACCGGCTCGACCCGCCGGAACGACCGCTGGACATGCAAAATCACCTGCCGGCTACACCAGCACCACTTCGGGGACAAGCCGGAATCACGTGAGGGGCAAGCCGGCACAGCCTCTCAGACTGAACCTCGTGCCGGACACCACAGAACCGCCTGCCGGACAGACCGGAACCACCTGCCGGACACGTCGGAACCACCGGCTCGACCCGCCGGAACGACCGCTGGACATGCAAAATCACCTGCCGGCTACGCCGGAAACACTTGGCGAAGACTCCGGAATCACCTGCCGGGCATGCCGGAACCACCTCTCAGATATGCCAGAACCACGTGCCAATGACCCCAGAAGCACCTGCCGAGCACGCCGGAACCACATGCTAGATTCGCCAGAACCACCTGCCAGACACGCAAAAATCACCTGCCGGCTACGCCACAACCAGTTGGGGAACACTTCGGAATCACCTGCCGGGCTTGCTGGAACCACCTGCCGGTCATGCCAAAATCACCTGCCAACTACGCCAGTACCATTTGGCGGACACTGTGGAAACACCTGTCGGGCCGGCCGGAACCACATCTCAGACGTGCCAGAACCATGTGCATGAGATGCTGGAACCACACCCCGAACAGACGGAAAACACCAGCCAGACCCGTCTGAACAACCTGCCGATCACGCCGGAGCCACCTGCTCGACTCGCCGGAACCACCTATCTGACATGCCCAAATCACCAACCGGGTATGCCAGAACCACTTGGCGGACACTCCGGAATCATCTGCCGGACATGCCGGAACCAGCTCTCAGACACACCAGAACCACGTGCCGGAGACGCCGGAAGCACCTGCCGAGCATGCCGGAGCCACCTGCTCGACTCGCCAGAAACACCTGCCGGACACGCCAAAATCACCTGCCGGGTACGCCAGAACCACCTGGCGGACACTCCGAAACCACCTGTCGCGCATGCCGGAACCACCTCTCAGACGTGCCGGAAGCACGTGCCGGACACGCCGGAATCACCTACCGGACAGACCGGAACCACCTGCCGAGCACGCCGGAGCCACCTGTTCGACTCGCTGGAACCACCTGCCGGACAGGCCAATATCAACTGCTGGCTATGCCAGAACCACCTGGGGGACGGTCCGGAATCGCCTGCCAGCCCTGGCGGAACCACCTCTCAGACGTACCAGAACCACCTGCCGGAGAAGCTGGAAACACGTGCTGGACAGTCTGGAACCACCTGCCGGCCAAGCCTGAACCACCTGCCAAGCACAACGGAACAACCTTCCAGACACGCCAAAATCACCTGCGTGTTATGCCAGAACCACTTCGAGGACTCTCTGGGATGACCTGCCGGGCATGCCGGAAACACCTCTCAGACGTGCCAGAACCATGTGGCGGACAGTCCGGAATCACCTGTTGGGCATGCGCAACCACCTCTGAGACGTACCAGAACCACATGCCGTGCAGGCTGGAACCACCTACCGGACAGACCGGAATCACCTTTCGGGCATGCCGGAACCACCTGTCAGATGTGCCAGAAACACGTGCCGGAGACGCCGGAAGCACCTGCCAAGCACGTTGGAACCACCTGCTCGACTCACCGGTACCACCTCCCTGACACGCCAAAATCACCTGCTGGGTATGCCAGAACCACTTGGCGGACACTCCGGAATCATCTGCCGGACATGCCGGAACCAGCTCTCAGACACACCAGAACCAAGTGCCGGAGACGCCGGAAGCACCTGCCGAGCATGCTGGAGAGACCTGCTCGACTCCCAGAAACACATGCCGGACACGCCAAAATCACCTGCCGGGTATGCCAGAACCACCTGGCGGACACTACCGAATCACCTGCCGCGCATGCTGGAAGCACTTGCCAGACACGCCGCAAACACCTACCGGACAGACCGGAACCACCTGCCAAGAACGCCGGAGCCACCTGTTCGACTCGCTAGGACCACCTGCCGGACAGGCCAATATCAACTGCTGGCTATGCCAGAACCACCTGGGGGACAGTCCGGGATCACCTGCCAGCCATGGCGGAACCACCTCTGAGACGTACCAGAACCACCTGCCGGAGAAGCTGGAAACACGTCCTGGACAGACTGGAACCACGTGACGGCCATGCCTGAACCACCGGCCGAGCACGGCGGAACCACATGCCGGACACGCCAAAATCACCTGCGGGCTACGCCAGAACCACTTGGACGACTCTCCGAAATGACCTGCCGGGCATGTTGCAACCACCTCTCAGACGTGCCAGAAGCACGTGGCGGACAGTCCGGAATCACCTGTTGGGCATACACAACCACCTCTGACACGTACCAGAACCACGTGCCGTGCACGCCGGAACCACCTACCGGGCAGACCGGAATCAACTTTTGGGCATGCCGGAACCACCAGTCAGATGTGCCAGAAACACGTGCCGGAGACGCCGGAAGCACCTGCCGAGCACGTCGCAACCACCTGCTCAACTCGCCTGAACCACCTGCCGGACACGCCAAAATCACCTGCCCGCTACACCAGCACCACTTCGGGGACAAGGCGGAATCACGTGAGGGGCATGCCGGCACAGCCTCTCAGACTGAACCTCGTGCCGGACACCACAGAACCACCTGCCGGACAGACCGGAACCACCTGCCGGACACGCCGGAACCACCGGCTCGACCCGCCGGAACGACCTCTGGACATGCAAACTCACCTGCAGGCTACGCCAGAAACACTTGGCGAACACTCCGGAATCACCTGCCGGGCATGCCGGAACCACCTCTCAGATATGCCAGAACCACGTGCCAATGACCCCGGAAGCACCTGCCGAGCACGCCGGAACCACCTGCTCGACTCGCCAGAACCACCTGCCGGACACGCAAAAATCACCTGCCGGCTACGCCACAACCAGTTGGGGAACACTTCGGAATCACCTGCCGGGCTTGCTGGAACCACATGCCGGTCATGCCAAAATCACCTGCCAACTACGCCAGTACCACTTGGCGGACACTGTGGAAACACCTGTCGGGCCGGCCGGAACCACATCTCACACGTGCCAGAACCATGTGCATGAGATGCAGGAACCAAACCCCGAACAGACGGAAAACACCTGCCAGACCCGTCTGAACAACCTGCCGAGCACGCCGGAGCCACCTGCTCGACTCGCCGGAACCACCTACCTGACATGCCCAAATCACCAGCCGGGTATGCCAGAACCACTTGGCGGACACTCCAGAATCATCTGCCGGACATGCCGGAACCACCTCTCAGACGTGCCGGAAGCACGTGCCGGACACGCCGGAATCACCTACCGGACAGACCGGAACGACCTGCCGAGCATGCCGGAGCCACCTGTTCGACTCGCTGGAACCACCTGCTGGACAGGCCAATATCAACTGCTGGCTATGCCAGAACCACCTGGGGGACGGTCCGGAATCGCCTGCCAGCCATGGCGGAACCACCTCTCAGACGTACCAGAACCACCAGCCGGAGAAGCTGGAAACACGTCCTGGACAGTCTGGAACCACCTGCCGTCCAAGCCTGAACCACCTGCCAAGCACAACGGAACAACCTGTCAGACACGCCAAAATCACCTGCGTGCTATGCCAGAACCACTTGGAGGACTCTCTGGGATGACCTGCCGGGCATGCCGGAACCACCTCTCAGACGTGCCAGAACCATGTGGCGGACAGTCCGGAATCACCTGTTGGGCATGCGCAACCACCTCTGAGACGTACCAGAACCACATGCCGTGCAGGCTGGAACCACCTACTGGACAGACCGGAATCACCTTTCGGGCATGCCGGAACCACCTGTCAGATGTGCCAGAAACACGTGCCGGAGACGCCGGAAGCACCTGCCAAGCACGTTGGGACCACCTGCTCAACTCGCCTGAACCACCTGCCGGACATGCCAAAATCACCTGCCGACTATGCCAGAACCACTTGGCGAACACTCCGGAATCACTTGCCGGGCATGCAGGAACCACCTCTCAGACATGCCAGAACCCCGTGCCAATGACCCCGGAAGCACCAGCCGAGCACGCCGGAACCACCTGCTCGACTCGGCAGAACAACCTGCCAATCACGCAAAAATCACCTGCCGGCTACGCCACAACCAGTTGGTGAACACTTTGGAATCACCTGCCAGGCTTGCTGGAACCACCTGCCAGTCATGCCAAAATCACCTGCCAACTACGCCAGAACCGCTTGGTGGACACTGCGGAAACACCTGTCGGGCCGGCTGGAACCACATCTCAGACGTGCCAGAAACCTGTTCATGAGATGCTGGAACCACACCCCGAACAGACGGATACCACCTGCAAGAACCGCCTGAACCACCTGCTGAGCACGCCGGAACCACCTGCTCGACTCACCGGTACCACCTCCCTGACACATCAAAATCACCTGCTGGGTATGCCAGAACCACTTGGCGGACACTCCGGAATCATCTGCCGGACATGCCGGAACCAGCTCTCAGACACACCAGAACCAAGTGCCGGAGACGCCGGAAGCACCTGCCGAGCATGCTGGAGAGACCTGCTCGACTCCCAGAAACACATGCCGGACACGCCAAAATCACCTGCCGGGTATGCCAGAACCACCTGGCGGACACTATCGAATCACCTGCCGCGCATGCTGGAAGCACTTGCCAGACACGCCGCAAACACCTACCGGACAGACCGGAACCACCTGCCAAGAACGCCAGAGCCACCTGTTCGACTCGCTAGGACCACCTGCCGGACAGGCCAATATCAACTGCTGGCTATGCCAGAACCACCTGGGGGACAGTCCGGGATCACCTGCCAGCCATGGCGGAACCACCTCTGAGACGTACCAGAACCACCTGCCGGAGAAGCTGGAAACACGTCCTGGACAGACTGGAACCACGTGACGGCCATGCCTGAACCACCGGCCGAGCACGGCGGAACCACATGCCGGACACGCCAAAATCACCTGCGGGCTACGCCAGAACCACTTGGACGACTCTCCGAAATGACCTGCCGGGCATGTTGCAACCACCTCTCAGACGTGCCAGAAGCACGTGGCGGACAGTCCGGAATCACCTGTTGGGCATACACCACCACCTCTGACACGTACCAGAACCACGTGCCGTGCACGCCGGAACCACCTACCGGGCAGACCGGAATCAACTTTTGGGCATGCCGGAACCACCAGTCAGATGTGCCAGAAACACGTGCCGGAGACGCCGGAAGCACCTGCCGAGCACGTCGCAACCACCTGCTCAACTCGCCTGAACCACCTGCCGGACACGCCAAAATCACCTGCCCGCTACACCAGCACCACTTCGGGGACAAGCCGGAAACACGTGAGGGGCATGCCGGCACAGCCTCTCAGTCTGAACCTCGTGCCGGACACCACAGAACCACCTGCCGGACAGACCGGAACCACCTGCCGGACACGCCGGAACCACCGGCTCGACCCGCCGGAACGACCTCTGGACATGCAAACTCACCTGCAGGCTACGCCGGAAACACTTGGCGAACACTCCGGAATCACCTGCCGGGCATGCCGGAACCACCTCTCAGATATGCCAGAACCACGTGCCAATGACCCCGGAAGCACCTGCCGAGCACGCCGGAACCACCTGCTCGACTCGCCAGAACCACCTGCCGGACACGCAAAAATCACCTGCCGGCTACGCCACAACCAGTTGGGGAACACTTCGGAATCACCTGCCGGGCTTGCTGGAACCACATGCCGGTCATGCCAAAATCACCTGCCAACTACGCCAGTACCACTTGGCGGACACTGTGGAAACACCTGTCGGGCCGGCCGGAACCACATCTCACACGTGCCAGAACCATGTGCATGAGATGCAGGAACCACACCCCGAACAGACGGAAAACACCTGGCAGACCCGTCTGAACAACCTGCCGAGCACGCCGGAGCCACCTGCTCGACTCGCCGGAACCACCTACCTGACATGCCCAAATCACCAGCCGGGTATGCCAGAACCACTTGGCGGACACTCCAGAATCATCTGCCGGACATGCCGGAACCACCTCTCAGACGTGCCGGAAGCACGTGCCGGACACGCCGGAATCACCTACCGGACAGACCGGAACGACCTGCCGAGCACGCCGGAGCCACCTGTTCGACTCGCTGGAACAACCTGCCGGACAGGCCAATATCAACTGCTGGCTATGCCAGAACCACCTGGGGGACGGTCCGGAATCGCCTGCCGGACATGCCGGAACCAGCGCTCAGACACACCAGAACCACGTGCCGGAGACGCCGGAAGCACCTGCCGAGAATGCCGGAGCCACCTGCTCGACTCGCCAGAAACACCTGCCGGACACGCCAAAATCACCTGCCGGGTACGCCAGAACCACCTGGCGGACACTCCGAAATCACCTGTCGCGCATGCCGGAACCACCTCTCAGACGTGCCGGAAGCACGTGCCGGACATGCCGGAATCACCTACCGGACAGACCGGAAGCACCTGCCGCGCACGCCGGAGCCATATGTTCGACTCGCTGGAACCACCTGCCGGACAGGCCAATATCAACTGCTGGCTATGTCAGGACAACCTGGGGTCGGTCCGGAATCACCTGCCAGCCATGGCGGAACCACCTCTCAGACGTACCAGAACCACCTGCCGGAGAACCTGGAAACACGTCCTGCACAGTCTGGAACCACCTGCCGGCCAAGCCTGAACCACCTGCCAAGCACAACGGAACAACCTTCCAGACACGCCAAAATCACCTGCATGTTGTGCCAGAAGCACTTGGAGGACTCTCTGCGATGACCTGCCGGGCATGCCGGAACCACCTCTCAGACGTGCCAGAACCATGCGGCGGACAGTCCGGAATCACCTGTTGGGCATGCGCAACCACCTCTGAGACGTACCACAACCACATGCCGTGCAGGCTGGAACCACCTAATGGACAGACCGGAATCACCTTTCGGGCATGCCGGAACCACCTGTCAGATGTGCCAGAAACACGTGCCGGAGACGCCGGAAGCACCTGCCAAGCACGTTGGAACCACCTGCTCAACTCGCCTGAACCACGTGCCGGACATGCCAAAATCACCTGCCGACTATGCCAGAACCACTTGGCGAACACTCCGGAATCACTTGCCGGGCATGCAGGAACCACCTCACAGACATGCCAGAACCCCGTGCCAATGACCCCGGAAGCACCAGCCGAGCACGCCGGAACCACCTGCTCGACTCGCCAGAACCACCTGCCGATCACGCAAAAATCACCTGCCGGCTACGCCACAACCAGTTGGTGAACACTTTGGAATCACCTGCCAGGCTTGCTGGAACCACCTGCCAGTCATGCCAAAATCACCTGCCAACTACGCCAGAACCGCTTGGTGGACACTGCGGAAACACCTGTCGGGCCGGCTGGAACCACATCTCAGACGTGCCAGAAACGTGTTCATGAGATGCTGGAACCACACCCCGAACAGACGGATACCACCTGCCAGAACCGCCTGAACCACCTGCTGAGCACGCCGGAACCACCTGCTCGACTCACCGGTACCACCTCCCTGACACATCAAAATCACCTGCCGGGTATGCCAGAACCACTTGGCGGACACTCCGGAATCATCTGCCGGACATGCCGGAACCAGCTCTCAGACACACCAGAACCAAGTGCCGGAGACGCCGGAAGCACCTGCCGAGCATGCCGGAGCCACCTGCTCGACTCGCCAGAAACACCTGCCGGACACGCCAAAATCACCTGCCGGGTATGCCAGAACCACCTGGCGGACAGTACGGAATCACCTGCCGCGCATGCCGGAAGCACGTGCCAGACACGCCGGAAACACCTACCGGACAGACCGGAACCACCTGCCGAGCACGCCGGAGCCACCTGTTCGACTCGCTGGAACCACCTGCCGGACAGGCCAATATCAACTGCTGGCTATGCCAGAACCACCTGGGGGACAGTCCGGGATCACCTGCCAGCCATGGCGGAACCACCTCTCAGACGTACCAGAACCACCTGCCGGAGAAGCTGGAAACACGTCCTGGACAGACTGGAACCACGTGACGGCCATGCCTGAACCACCTGCCGAGCACGGCGGAACCACCTGCCGGACACGCCAAAATCACCTGCGGGCTACGCCAGAACCACTTGACGACTCTCCGAAATGACCTGCCGGGCATGTTGAAACCACCTCTCAGACGTGCCAGAAGCACGTGGCGGACAGTCCGGAATCACCTGTTGGGCATACGCAACCACCTCTGAGACGTAACAGAACCACGTGCCGTGCACGCCGGAACCACCTACCGGACAGACCGGAATCAACTTTTGGGCATGCCGGAACCACCAGTCAGATGTGCCAGAAACACGTGCCGGAGACGCCGGAAGCACCTGCCGAGCACGTCGCAACCACCTGCTCAACTCGCCTGAACCACCTGCCGGACATGCCAAAATCACCTGCCCGCTACACCAGCACCACTTCGGGGACAAGCCGGAATCACGTGAGGGGCATGCCGGCACAGCCTCTCGGACTGAACCTCGTGCCGGACACCACAGAACCACCTGCCGGACAGACCGGAACCACCTGCCGGACACGCCGGAACCACCGGCTCGACCCGCCGGAACGACCTCTGGACATGCAAAATCACCTGCCGGCTACGCCGGAAACACTTGGCGAACACTCCGGAATCACCTGCCGGGCATGCCGGAACCACCTCTCAGATATGCCAGAACCATGTGCCAATGACCCCGGAAGCACCTGCCGAGCACGCCGGAACCACCTGCTCGACTCGCCAGAACCACCTGCCGGACACGCCAAAATCACCTGCCGGCTACGCCACAACCAGTTGGGGAACACTTCGGAATCACCTGCCGGGCTTGCTGGAACCACCTGCCGGTCATGAAAAAATCACCTGCCAACTACGCCAGTACCACTTGGCGGACACTGTGGAAACACCTGTCGGGCCTGCCGGAACCACATCTCACACGTGCCAGAACCATGTGCATGAGATGCTGGAACCACACCCCGAACAGACGGAAAACATCTGCCAGACCAGTCTGAACAACCTGCCGAGCACGCCGGAGCCAACTGCTCGACTCGCCGGAACCACCTACCTGACATGCCCAAATCACCAGCCGGGTATGCCAGAACCACTTGGCGGACACTCCGGAATCATCTGCCGGACATGCCGGAACCAGCTCTCAGACACACCAAAACCACGTGCCGGAGACGCCGGAAGCACCTGCCGAGCATGCCGGAGCCACCTGCTCGACTCGCCAGAAACATCTGCCGGACACGCCAAAATCACCTGCCGGGTACGCCAGAACCACCTGGCGGACACTCCGTAATCACCTGCCGCGCATGCCGGAACCACCTCTCAGACGTGCCGGAAGCACGTGCCGGACACGCCGGAATCACCTACCGGACAGACCGGAACCACCTGCCGAGCACGCCGGAGCCACCTGTTCGACTCGCTGGAACCACCTGCCGGACAGGCCAATATCAACTGCTGGCTATGCCAGAACCACCTGGGGGACGGTCCGGAATCACCTGCCAGCCATGGCGGAACCACCTCTCAGACGTACCAGATCCACCTGCCGGAGAAGCTGGAAACACGTCCTGGACAGTCTGGAACCACCTGCCGGCCAAGCCTGAACCACCTGCCAAGCACAACGGAACAACCTGCCAGACACGCCAAAATCACCTGCGTGTTATGCCTGAACCACTTGGAGGACTCTCTGGGATGACCTGCCGGGCATGCCGGAACCACCTCTCAGACGTGCCAGAACCATGTGGCGGACAGTCCGGAATCACATGTTGGGCATGCCCAACCACCTCTGAGACGTACCAGAACCACATGCCGTGCAGGCTGGAACCACCTACCGGACAGACCGGAATCACCTTTCGGGCATGCCGGAACCACCTGTCAGATGTGCCAGAAACACGTGCCGGAGACGCCGGAAGCACCTGCCAAGCACGTTGGAACCATCTGCTCAACTCGACTGAACCACCTGCCGGACATGCCAAAATCACCTGCCGACTATGCCAGAACCACTTGGCGAACACTCCGGAATCACTTGCCGGGCATGCAGGAACCACCTCTCAGACATGCCAGAACCCCGTGCCAATGACCCCGGAAGCACCAGCCGAGCACGCCGGAACCACCTGCTCGACTCGCCAGAACCACCTGCCGATCACGCAAAAATCACCTGCCGGCTACACCACAACCAGTTGCGGAACACTTTGGAATCACCTGCCAGGCTTGCTGGAACCACCTGCCAGTCATGCCAAAATCACCTGCCAACTACGCCAGAACCGCTTGGCGGACACTGCGGAAACACCTGTCGGGCCGGCTGGAACCACATCTCAGACGTGCCAGAAACGTGTTCATGAGATGCTGGAACCACACCCCGAACAGACGGATACCACCTGCCAGAAACGCCTGAACCACCTGCTGAGCACGCCGGAGCCACCTGCTCGACTCACCGGTACCACCTCCCTGACACGCCAAAATCACCTGCTGGGTATGCCAGAACCACTTGGTGGACACTCCGGAATCATCTGCCGGACATGCCGGAACCAGCTGTCAGACACACCAGAACCAAGTGCCGGAGACGCCGGAAGCACATGCTGAGCACGTCGCAACCACCTGCTCAACTCGCCTGAACCACCTGCCGGACACGCCAAAATCACCTGCCCGCTACACCAGCACCACTTCGGGGACAAGCCGGAATCACGTGAGGGGCATGCCGGCATAGCCTCTCATTCTGAACCTCGTGCCGGACACCACAGAACCACCTGCCGGACAGACCGGAACCACCTGCCGGACACGCCGGAACCACCGGCTCGACCCGCCGGAACGACCTCTGGACATGCAAACTCACCTGCCGGCTACGGCGGAAGCCCTTGGCGAACAATCCGGAATCACCTGCCGGGCACTCCGGAACCACCTCTCAGATATGCCAGAACCACCTGCCGGACTCTCAATAATCACCTGCCGGCTACACCACAACCAGTTGGGGAACACTTCGGAATCACCTGCCGGGCTTGCTGGAACCACCTGCCGGTCATGCCAAAATCACCTGCCAACTACGCCAGTACCACTTGGCGGACACTGTGGAAACACCTGTCGGGCCGGCCGGAACCACATCTCAGACGTGCCAGAACCATGTGCATGAGATGCTGGAACCACACCCCGAACAGACGGAAAACTCTTGCCAGACCCGTCTGAACAACCTGCCGAGCACGCCGGAGCCACCTGCTCGACTCGCCGGAACCACCTACCTGACATGCCAAAATCACCAGCCGGGTATGCCAGAACCACTTGGCGAACACTCCGGAATCACTTGCCGGGCATGCAGGAACCACCTCTCAGACATGCCAGAACCCCGTACCAATGACCCCGGAAGCACCAGCCGAGCACGCCGGAACCACCTGCTCGACTCGCCAGAACCACCTGCCGATCACGCAAAAATCACCTGCCGGCTACACCACAACCAGTTGCGGAACACTTTGGAATCACCTGCCAGGCTTGCTGGAACCACCTGCCAGTCATGCCAAAATCACCTGACAACTACGCCAGAACCGCTTGGCGGACACTGCGGAAACACCTCTCGGGCCGGCTGGAACCACATCTCAGACGTGCCAGAAACGTGTTCATGAGATGCTGGAACCACACCCTGAACAGACGGATACCACCTGCCAGAACCGCCTGAACCACCTGCTGAGCACGCCGGAACCACCTGCTCGACTCACCGGTACCACCTCCCTGACACGCCAAAATCACCTGCTGGGTATGCCAGAACCACTTGGCGGACACTCCGGTATCATCTGCCGGACATGCCAGAACCAGCTCTCAGACACACCAGAACCAAGTGCCGGAGACGCCGGAAGCACCTGCCGAGCATGCCGGAGCCACCTGCTCGACTCGCCAGAAACACCTGCCGGACACGCGAAAATCACCTGCCGGGTATGCCAGAACCACCTGGCGGACACTACGGAATCACCTGCCGCGCATGCCAGAACCACCTCTCAGACGTGCCGGAAGCACGTGCCAGACAAGCCGGAAACACCTACCGGACAGACCGGAACCACCTGCCAAGAACGCCGGAGCCACCTGTTCGACTCGCTGGAACCACCTGCCGGACAGGCCAATTGCAACTGCTGGCTATGCCAGAACCACCTGGGGGACAGTCCGGGATCACCTGCCAGCCACGGCGGAACCACCTCTCAGACGTACCAGAACGACCTGCCGGAGAAGCTGGAAACACGTCCTGGACAGACTGGAACCACGTGACGGCCATGCCTGAACCACCTGCCATACTCGCCAAAATCACCTGCGGGCTACGCCAGAACCACTTGGACGACTCTCCGAAATGACATGCCGGGCATGTTGGAACCACCTCTCAGACGTGCCAGAAGCACGTGGCGGACAGTCCGGAATCACCTGTTGGGCATGCCGGAACCACCTCTCAGATATGCCAGAACCACGTGCCAATGACCCCGGAAGCAACTGCCCAGCACGCCGGAACCACCTGCTCGACTCGCCAGAACCACCTGCCGGACACGCAAAAATCACCTGCCGGCTATGCCACAACCAGTTGGGGAACACTTCGGAATCACCTGCCGGGCTTGCTGGAACCACCTGCCGGTCATGCCAAAATCACCTGCCAACTACGCCAGTACCATTTGGCGGACACTGTGGAAACACCTGTCGGGCCGGCCGGAACCACATCTCAGACGTGCCAGAACCATGTGCATGAGATGCTGGAACCACACCCCGAACAGACGGAAAACACCAGCCAGACCCGTCTGAACAACCTGCCGATCACTCCGGAGCCACCTGCTCGACTCGCCGGAACCACCTATCTGACATGCCCAAATCACCAACCGGGTATGCCAGAACCACTTGGCGGACACTCCGGAATCATCTGCCGGACATGCCGGAACCAGCTCTCAGACACACCAGAACCACGTGCCGGAGACGCCGGAAGCACCTGCCGAGCATGCCGGAGCCACCTGCTCGACTCGCCAGAAACACCTGCCGGACACGCCAAAATCACCTGCCGGGTACGCCAGAACCACCTGGCGGACACTCCGAAACCACCTGTCACGCATGCCGGAACCACCTCTCAGACGTGCCGGAAGCACGTGTCGGACACGCCGGAATCACCTACCGGACAGACCGGAACCACCTGCCGAGCACGCCGGAGCCACCTGTTCGACTGGCTGGAACCACCTGCCGGACAGGCCAATATCAACTGCTGGCTATGCCAGAACCACCTGGGGGACGGTCCGGAATCGCCTGCCAGCCCTGGCGGAACCACCTCTCAGACGTACCAGAACCACCTGCCGGAGAAGCTGGAAACACGTCCTGGACAGTCTGGAACCACCTGCCGGCCAAGCCTGAACCACCTGCCAAGCACAACGGAACAACCTTCCAGACACGCCAAAATCACCTGCGTGTTGTGCCAGAAGCACTTGGAGGACTCTCTGCGATGACCTGCCGGGCATGCCGGAACCACCTCTCAGACGTGCCAGAACCATGCGGCGGACAGTCCGGAATCACCTGTTGGGCATGCGCAACCACCTCTGAGACGTACCAGAACCACATGCCGTGCAGGCTGGAACCACCTAATGGACAGACCGGAATCACCATTCGGGCATGCCGGAACCACCTGTCAGATGTGCCAGAAACACGTGCCGGAGACGCCGGAAGCACCTGCCAAGCACGCTGGAACCACCTGCTCAACTCGCCTGAACCACCTGCTGGACATGCTAAAATCACCTGCCGACTATGCCAGAACCACTTGGCGAACACTCCGGAATCACTTGCCGGGCATGCAGGAACCACCTCACAGACATGCCAGAACCCCGTGCCAATGACCCCGGAAGCACCAGCCGAGCACGCCGGAACCACCTGCTCGACTCGCCAGAACCACCTGCCGATCACGCAAAAATCACCTGCCGGCTACGCCACAACCAGTTGGTGAACACTTTGGAATCACCTGCCAGGCTTGCTGGAACCACCTGCCAGTCATGCCAAAATCACCTGCCAACTACGCCAGAACCGCTTGGCGGACACTGCGGAAACACCTGTCGGGCCGGCCGGAACCACATCTCAGACGTGCCAGAACCATGTGCATGAGATGCTGGAACCACACCCCGAACAGACGGATACCACCTGCCAGAAACGCCTGAACCACCTGATGAGCACGCCGGAACCACCTGCTCGACTCACCGGTACCACCTCCCTGACACGCCAAAATCACCTGCTGGGTATGCCAGAACCACTTGGCGGACACTCCGGAATCATCTGCCGGACATGCCGGAACCAGCTCTCAGACACACCAGAACCAAGTGCTGGAGACACCGGAAGCAGCTGCCGAGCATGCTGGAGCCACCTGCTCGACTCGCCAGAAACACCTGCCGGACACGCCAAAATCACCTGCCGGGTATGCCAGAACCACGTGGCGGGCACTACGGAATCACCTGCCACGCATGCCGGAACCACCTCTCAGACGTGCCGGAAGCACGTGCCGGACACGCCGGAAACACCTACCGGATAGACCGGAACCACCTGCCAAGAACGCCGGAGCCACCTGTTCGACTCGCTGGAACCACCTGCCGGACAGGCCAATATCAACTGCTGGCTATGCCAGAACCACCTGGGGGACAGTCCGGGATCACCTGCCAGCCATGGCGGAACCACCTCTCAGACGTACCAGAACCACCTGCCGGAGAAGCTGGAAACACGTCCTGGACAGACTGGAACCACGTGACGGCCATGCCTGAACCACCTGCCGAGCACGGCGGAACCACCTGCCGGACACGCCAAAATAACCTGCGGGCTACGCCACAACCACTTGGACGACTCTCCGAAATGACCTGCCGGGCATGTTGGAACCACCTCTCAGACGTGCCAGAAGCACGTGGCGGACAGTCCGGAATCACCTGTTGGGCATACGCAACCACCTCTGAGACGTACCAGAACCACGTGCCGTGCACGCCGGAACCACCTACCGGACAGACCGGAATCAACTTTTGGGCATGCCGGAACCACCAGTCAGATGTGCCAGAAACACGTGCCGGAGACGCTGGAAGCACCGGCTCGACCCGCCGGAACGACCGCTGGACATGCAAAATCACCTGCCGGCTACACCAGCACCACTTCGGGGACAAGCCGGAATCACGTGAGGGGCAAGCCGGCACAGCCTCTCAGACTGAACCTCGTGCCGGACACCACAGAACCGCCTGCCGGACAGACCGGAACCACCTGCCGGACACGTCGGAACCACCGGCTCGACCCGCCGGAACGACCGCTGGACATGCAAAATCACCTGCCGGCTACGCCGGAAACACTTGGCGAACACTCCGGAATCACCTGCCGGGCATGCCGGAACCACCTCTCAGATATGCCAGAACCACGTGCCAATGACCCCAGAAGCACCTGCCGAGCACGCCGGAACCACATGCTAGATTCGCCAGAACCACCTGCCAGACACGCAAAAATCACCTGCCGGCTACGCCACAACCAGTTGGGGAACACTTCGGAATCACCTGCCGGGCTTGCTGGAACCACCTGCCGGTCATGCCAAAATCACCTGCCAACTACACCAGTACCATTTGGCGGACACTGTGGAAACACCTGTCGGGCCGGCCGGAACCACATCTCAGACGTGCCAGAACCATGTGCATGAGATGCTGGAACCACACCCCGAACAGACGGAAAACACCTGCCAGACCCGTCTGAACAACCTGCCGAGCACGCCGGAGCCACCTGCTCGACTCGCCGGAACCACCTATCTGACATGCCCAAATCACCAACCGGGTATGCCAGAACCACTTGGCGGACACTCCGGAATCATCTGCCGGACATGCCGGAACCAGCTCTCAGACACACCAGAACCACGTGCCGGAGACGCCGGAAGCACCTGCCGAGCATGCCGGAGCCACCTGCTCGACTCGCCAGAAACACCTGCCGGACACGCCAAAATCACCTGCCGGGTACGCCAGAACCACCTGGCGGACACTCCGAAACCACCTGTCGCGCATGCCGGAACCACCTCTCAGACGTGCCGGAAGCACGTGCCGGACACGCCGGAATCACCTACCGGACAGACCGGAACCACCTGCCGAGCACGCCGGAGCCACCTGTTCGACTGGCTGGAACCACCTGCCGGACAGGCCAATATCAACTGCTGGCTATGCCAGAACCACCTGGGGGACGGTCCGGAATCGCCTGCCAGCCCTGGCGGAACCACCTCTCAGACGTACCAGAACCACCTGCCGGAGAAGCTGGAAACACGTGCTGGACAGTCTGGAACCACCTGCCGGCCAAGCATGAACCACCTGCCAAGCACAACGGAACAACCTGCCAGACACGCCAAAATCACCTGCGTGTTATGCCAGAACCACTTGGAGGACTCTCTGGGATGACCTGCCGGGCATGCCGGAAACACCTCTCAGACGTGCCAGAACCATGTGGCGGACAGTCCGGAATCACCTGTTGGGCATGCGCAACCACCTCTGAGACGTACCAGAACCACATGCCGTGCAGGCTGGAACCACCTACCGGACAGACCGGAATCACCTTTCGGGCATGCCGGAACCACCTGTCAGATGTGCCAGAAACACGTGCCGGAGACGCCGGAAGCACCTGCCAAGCACGTTGGAACCACCTGCTCGACTCACCGGTACCACCTCCCTGACACGCCAAAATCACCTGCTGGGTATGCCAGAACCACTTGGCGGACACTCCGGAATCATCTGCCGGACATGCCGGAACGAGCTCTCAGACACACCAGAACCAAGTGCCGGAGACGCCGGAAGCACCTGCCGAGCATGCTGGAGAGACCTGCTCGACTCCCAGAAACACATGCCGGACACGCCAAAATCACCTGCCGGGTATGCCAGAACCACCTGGCGGACACTACCGAATCACCTGCCGCGCATGCTGGAAGCACTTGCCAGACACGCCGCAAACACCTACCGGACAGACCGGAACCACCTGCCAAGAACGCCGGAGCCACCTGTTCGACTCGCTAGGACCAACTGCCGGACAGGCCAATATCAACTGCTGGCTATGCCAGAACCACCTGGGGGACAGTCCGGGATCACCTGCCAGCCATGGCGGAACCACCTCTGAGACGTACCAGAACCACCTGCCGGAGAAGCTGGAAACACGTCCTGGACAGACTGGAACCACGTGACGGCCATGCCTGAACCACCGGCCGAGCACGGCGGAACCACCTGCCGGACACGCCAAAATCACCTGCGGGCTACGCCAGAACCACTTGGACGACTCTCCGAAATGACCTGCCGGGCATGTTGCAACCACCTCTCAGACGTGCCAGAAGCACGTGGCGGACAGTCCGGAATCACCTGTTGGGCATACGCAACCACCTCTGACACGTACCAGAACCACGTGCCGTGCACGCCGGAACCACCTACCGGGCAGACCGGAATCAACTTTTGGGCATGCCGGAACCACCAGTCAGATGTGCCAGAAACACGTGCCGGAGACGCCGGAAGCACCTGCCGAGCACGTCGCAACCACCTGCTCAACTCGCCTGAACCACCTGCCGGACACGCCAAAATCACCTGCCCGCTACACCAGCACCACTTCGGGGACAAGCCGGAAACACGTGAGGGGCATGCCGGCACAGCCTCTCAGTCTGAACCTCGTGCCGGACACCACAGAACCACCTGCCGGGCAGACCGGAACCACCTGCCGGACACGCCGGAATCACCGGCTCGACCCGCCGGAACGACCTCTGGACATGCAAACTCACCTGCAGGCTACGCCGGAAACACTTGGCGAACACTCCGGAATCACCTGCCGGGCATGCCGGAACCACCTCTCAGATATGCCAGAACCACGTGCCAATGACCCCGGAAGCACCTGCCGAGCACGCCGGAACCACCTGCTCGACTCGCCAGAACCACCTGCCGGACACGCAAAAATCACCTGCCGGCTACGCCACAACCAGTTGGGGAACACTTCGGAATCACCTGCCGGGCTTGCTGGAACCACATGCCGGTCATGCCAAAATCACCTGCCAACTACGCCAGTACCACTTGGCGGACACTGTGGAAACACCTGTCGGGCCGGCCGGAACCACATCTCAGACGTGCCAGAACCATGTGCATGAGATGCAGGAACCACACCCCGAACAGACGGAAAACACCTGCCAGACCCGTGTGAACAACCTGCCGAGCACGCCGGAGCCACCTGCTCGACTCGCCGGAACCACCTACCTGACATGCCCAGATCACCAGCCGGGTATGCCAGAACCACTTGGCGGACACTCCAGAATCATCTGCCGGACATGCCGGAACCACCTCTCAGACGTGCCGGAAGCACGTGCCGGACACGCCGGAATCACCTACCGGACAGACCGGAACGACCTGCCGAGCACGCCGAAGCCACCTGTTCGACTCGCTGGAACCACCTGCCGGACAGGCCAATATCAACTGCTGGCTATGCCAGAACCACCTGGGGGACGGTCCGGAATCGCCTGCCAGCCATGGCGGAACCACCTCTCAGACGTACCAGAACCACCAGCCGGAGAAGCTGGAAACACGTCCTGGACAGTCTGGAACCACCTGCCGTCCAAGCCTGAACCACCTGCCAAGCACAACGGAACAACCTGTCAGACACGCCAAAATCACCTGCGTGCTATGCCAGAACCACTTGGAGGACTCTCTGGGATGACCTGCCGGGCATGCCGGAACCACCTCTCAGACGTGCCAGAACCATGTGGCGGACAGTCCGGAATCACCTGTTGGGCATGCGCAACCACCTCTGAGACGTACCAGAACCACATGCCGTGCAGGCTGGAACCACCTACCGGACAGACCGGAATCACCTTTCGGGCATGCCGGAACCACCTGTCAGATGTGCCAGAAACACGTGCCGGAGACGCCGGAAGCACCTGCCAAGCACGTTGGAACCACCTGCTCAACTCGCCTGAACCACCTGCCGGACATGCCAAAATCACCTGCCGACTATGCCAGAACCACTTGGCGAACACTCCGGAATCACTTGCCGGGCATGCAGGAACCACCTCTCAGACATGCCAGAACCCCGTGCCAATGACCCCGGAAGCACCAGCCGAGCACGCCGGAACCACCTGCTCGACTCGCCAGAACAACCTGCCAATCACGCAAAAATCACCTGCCGGCTACGCCACAACCAGTTGGTGAACACTTTGGAATCACCTGCCAGGCTTGCTGGAACCACCTGCCAGTCATGCCAAAATCACCTGCCAACTACGCCAGAACCGCTTGGCGGACACTGCGGAAACACCTGTCGGGCCGGCTGGAACCACATCTCAGACGTGCCAGAAACCTGTTCATGAGATGCTGGAACCACACCCCGAACAGACGGATACCACCTGCCAGAACCGCCTGAACCACCTGCTGAGCACGCCGGAACCACCTGCTCGACTCACCGGTACCACCTCCCTGACACATCAAAATCACCTGCTGGGTATGCCAGAACCACTTGGCGGACACTCCGGAATCATCTGCCGGACATGCCGGAACCAGCTCTCAGACACACCAGAACCAAGTGCCGGAGACGCCGGAAGCACCTGCCGAGCATGCCGGAGCCACCTGCTCGACTCGCCAGAAACACCTGCCGGACACGCCAAAATCACCTGCCGGGTATGCCAGAACCACCTGGCGGACACTACGGAATCACCTGCCGCGCATGCCAGAAGCACTTGCCAGACACGCCGGAAACACCTACCGGACAGACCGGAACCACCTGCCGAGCACGCCGGAGCCACCTGTTCGACTCGCTGGAACCTCCTGCCGGACAGGCCAATATCAACTGCTGGCTATGCCAGAACCACCTGGGGGACAGTCCGGGATCACCTGCCAGCCATGGCGGAACCACCTCTCAGACTTACCAGAACCACCTGCCGGAGAAGCTGGAAACACGTCCTGGACAGACTGGAACCACCTGCCGGCCAAGCCTGAACCACCTGCCAAGCACAACAGAACAACCTGCCCGACACGCCAAAATCACCTGCGAGTTATGCCAGAACCACTTGGAGGACTCTCTGGGATGACCTGCCGGGCATGCCGGAACCACCTCTCAGACGTGCCAGAACCATGTGGCGGACAGTCCGGAATCACCTGTTGGGCATGCGCAACCACCTCTGAGACGTACCAGAACCACATGCCGTGCAGGCTGAAACCACCTACCGGACAGACCGGAATCACCTTTCGGGCATGCCGGAACCACCTGTCAGATGTGCCAGAAACACGTGCCGGAGACGCCGGAAGCACCTGCCAAGCACGTTGGAACCACCTGCTCAACTCGCCTGAACCACCTGCCGGACATGCCAAAATCACCTGCCGACTATGCCAGAACCACTTGGCGAACACTCCGGAATCACTTGCCGGGCATGCAGGAACCACCTCTCAGACGTGCCGGAAGCACGTTCCGGACACGCCGGAAACACCTACCGGACAGACCGGAACCACCTGCCAAGAACGCCGGAGCCACCTGTTCGACTCGCTGGAACCACCTGCCGGACAGGCCAATATCAACTGCTGGCTATGCCAGAACCACCTGGGGGACAGTCCGGGATCACCTGCCAGCCATGGCGGAACCACCTCTCAGACGTACCAGAACCACCTGCCGGAGAAGCTGGAAACACGTCCTGGACAGACTGGAACCACGTGACGGCCATGCCTGAACCACCTGCCGAGCACGGCGGAACCACCTGCCGGACACGCCGAAATCACCTGCGGGCTACGCCAGAACCACTTGGACGACTCTCCGAAATGACCTGCCGGGCATGTTGGAACCACCTCTCAGACGTGCCAGAAGCTCGTGGCAGACAGTCCGGAATCACCTGTTGGGCATACGCAACCACCTCTGACACGTACCAGAACCGCGTGCCGTGCACGCCGGAACCACCTACCGGGCAGACCGGAATCAACTTTTGGGCATGCCGGAACCACCAGTCAGATGTGCCAGAAACACGTGCCGGAGACGGCGGAAGCACCTGCCGAGCACGTCGCAACCACCTGCTCAACTCGCCTGAACCACCTGCCGGACACGCCAAAATCACCTGCCCGCTACACCAGCACCACTTCGGGGACAAGCCGGAATCACGTGAGGGGCATGCCGGCACAGCCTCTCAGACTGAACCTCGTGCCGGACACCACAGAACCACCTGCCGGACAGACCGGAACCACCTGCCGGACACGCCGGAACCACCGGCTCGACCCGCCGGAACGACCGCTGGACATGCAAAATCACCTGCCGGCTACGCCGGAAACACTTGGCGAACACTCCGGAATCACCTGCCGGGCATGCCGGAACCACCTCTCAGATATGCCAGAACCACGTGCCAAAGACCCCGGAAGCACCTGCCGAGCACGCCGGAACCACCTGCTCGACTCGCCAGAACCACCTGCCGGACACGCAAAAATCACCTGCCGGCTACGCCACAACCAGTTGGGGAACACTTCGGAATCACCTGCCGGGCTTGCTGGAACCACCTGCCTGTCATGCCAAAATCACCTGCCAATTACACCAGTACCACTTGGCGGACACTGTGGAAACACCTGTCGGGCCGGCCGGAACCACATCTCAGACGTGCCAGAACCATGTGCATGAGATGCTGGAACCACAACCCGAACAGATGGAAAACACCTGCCAGACCCGTCTGAACAACCTGCCAAGCGCGCCGGAGCCACCTGCTCGACTCGCAGGAACCACCTACCTGACATGCCCAAATCACCAGCCGGGTATGCCAGAACCACCTGGCGGACACTCCGAAATCGCCTGTTGCGCATGCCGGAACCACCTCTCAGACGTGCCGGAAGCACGTGCCGGACACGCCGGAATCACCTACCGGACAGACCGGAACCACATGCCGAGCACGCCGGAGCCACCTGTTCGACTCTCTGGAACCACCTGCCGGACAGGCCAATATCAACTGCTGGCTATTCCAGAACCACCTGGGGGACAGTCCTGGATCACCTGCCAGCCATGGCGGAACCCCCTCTCCGACGTACCAGAACCACCTGCCGGAGAAGCTGGAAACACGTCCTGGACAGACTGGAACCACGTGACGGCCATGCCTGAACCACCTGCCGAGCACGGCGGAACCACCTGCCGGACACGCCAAAATCACCTGCGGGCTACGCCAGAACCACTTGGACGACTCTCCGAAATGACCTGCCGGGCATGTTGGAACCACCTCTCAGACGTGCCAGAAGCACGTGGCGGACAGTCCGGAATCACCTGTTGGGCATACGCAACCACCTCTGACACGTACCAGAACTACGTGCCGTGCACGCCGGAACCACCTACCGGACAGACCGGAATCAAATTTTGGGCATGCCGGAACCACCAGTCAGATGTGCCAGAAACACGTGCCGAAGACGGCGGAAGCACCTGCCGAGCACGTCGCAACCACCTGCTCAACTCGCCTGAACCACCTGCCGGACACGCCAAAATCACCTGCCCGCTACACCAGCACCACTTCGGGGACAAGCCGGAATCACGTGAGGGGCATGCCGGCACAGCCTCTCAGACTGAACCTCGTGCCGGACACCACAGATCCACCTGCCGGACAGACCGGAACCACCTGCCGGACACGCCGGAACCACCGGCTCGACCCGCCGGAACGACCGCTGGACATGCAAAATCACCTGCCGGCTACGCCGGAAACACTTGGCGAACACTCCGGAATCACCTGCCGGGCATGCCGGAACCACCTCTCAGATATGCCAGAACCACGTGCCAATGACCCCGGAAGCACCTGCCGAGCACGCCGGAACCACCTGCTCGACTCGCCAGAACCACCTGCCGGACACGCAAAAATCACCTGCCGGCTACGCCACAACCATTTGGAGAACACTTCGGAATCACCTGCCGGGCTTGCTGGAACCACCTGCCGGTCATGCCAAAATCACCTGCCAATTACGCCAGTACCACTTGGCAGACACTGTGGAAACACCTGTCGGGCCGGCTGGAACCACATCTCAGACGTGCCAGAACCATGTGCATGAGATGCTGGAACCACACCCCGAACAGACGGATAACACCTGCCACACCCGTCTGAACAACCTGCCGAGCACGCCGGAGCCACCTGCTCGACTCGCCGGAACCACCTACCTGACATGCCCAAATCACCAGCCGGGTATGGCAGAACCACTTGGCGGACACTCCGGAATCATCTGCCGGACATGCCGGAACCAGCTCTCAGACACACCAGAACCAAGTGCCGGAGACGCCGGAAGCACCTGCCGAGCATGCCGGAGCCACCTGCTCGACTCGCCAGAAACACCTGCCGGACACGCCAAAATCATCTGCCGGGTATGCCAGAACCACCTGGCGAACACTACGGAATCACCTGCCGCGCATGCCGGAAGCACGTGCCAGACACGCCGGAAACACCTACCGGACAGACCGGAACCACCTGCCAAGAACGCCGGAGCCACCTGTTCGACTCGCTGGAACCACCTGCCGGACAGGCCAATATCAACTGCTGGCTATGCCAGAACCACCGGGGGGACAGTCCGGGATCACCTGCCAGCCATGACGGAACCACCTCTCAGACGTACCAGAACCACCTGCCGGAGAAGCTGGAAACACGTCCTGGACAGACTGGAACCACGTGACGGCCATGCCTGAACCACCTGCCAAGCACAACGGAACAACCTGCCAGACACGCCAAAATCACCTGCGTGTTATGCCAGAACCACTTGGAGGACTCTCTGGGATGACCTGCCGGGCATGCCGGAACCACCTCTCAGACGTGCCAGAACCATGTGGCGGACAGTCCGGAATCACCTGTTGGGCATGCGCAACCACCTCTGAGACGTACCAGAACCACACGCCGTGCAGGCTGGAACCACCTACCGGACAGACCGGAATCACCTTTTGGGCATGCCGGAACCACCTGTCAGATGTGCCAGAAACACGTGCCGGAGACGCCGGAAGCACCTGCCAAGCACGTTGGAACCACCTGCTCAACTCGCCTGAACCACCTGCCGGACATGCCAAAATCACCTGCCGACTATGCCAGAACCACTTGGCGAACACTCCGGAATCACTTGCCGGGCATGCAGGAACCACCTCTCAGACATGCCAGAACCCCGTGCCAATGACCCCGGAAGCACCAGCCGAGCACGCCGGAACCACCTGCTCGACTCGCCAGAACCACCTGCCGATCACGCAAAAATCACCTGCCGGCTATGCCACAACCAGTTGGTGAACACTTTGGAATCACCTGCCAGGCTTGCTGGAAACACCTGCCAGTCATGCCAAAATCACCTGCCAACTAAGCAAGAACCGCTTGGCGGACACTGCGGAAACACCTGTCGGGCCGGCGGGAACCACATCTCAGACGTGCCCGAAACCTGTTCATGAGATGCTGGAACCACACCCCGAACAGATGGATACCACCTGCCAGTACAGCCTGAACCACCTGCTGAGCACGCCGGAACCACCTGCTCGACTCACCGGTACCACCTCCCTGACACGCCAAAATCACCTGCTGGGTATGCCAGAACCACTTGGCGGACACTCCGGAATCATCTGCCGGACATGCCGGAACCAGCTCTCAGACACACCAGAACCAAGTGCCGGAGACGCCGGAAGCACCTGCCGAGCATGCCGGAGCCACCTGCTCGACTCGCCAGAAACATCTGCCGGACACGCCAAAATCACCTGCGGGCTACGCCAGAACCACTTGGACGACTCTCCGAAATGACCTGCCGGGCATGTTGGAACCACCTCTCAGACGTGCCAGAAGCACGTGGCGGACAGTCCGGAATCACCTGTTGGGCATACGCAACCACCTCTGACACGTACCAGAACTACGTGCCGTGCACGCCGGAACCACCTACCGGACAGACCGGAATCAACTTTTGGGCATGCCGGAACCACCAGTCAGATGTGCCAGAAACACGTGCCGGAGACGGCGGAAGCACCTGCCGAGCACGTCGCAACCACCTGCTCAACTCGCCTGAACCACCTGCCGGACACGCCAAAATCACCTGCCCGCTACACCAGCACCACTTCGGGGACAAGCCGGAATCACGTGAGGGGCATGCCGGCACAGCCTCTCAGACTGAACCTCGTGCCGGACACCACAGAACCACCTGCCGGACAGACCGGAACCACCTGCCGGACACGCCGGAACCACCGGCTCGACCCGCCGGAACGACCGCTGGACATGCAAAATCACCTGCCGGCTACGCCGGAAACACTTGGCGAACACTCCGGAATCACCTGCCGGGCATGCCGGAACCACCTCTCAGATATGCCAGAACCACGTGCCAATGACCCCGGAAGCACCTGCCGAGCACGCCGGAACCACCTGCTCGACTCGCCAGAACCACCTGCCGGACACGCAAAAATCACCTGCCGGCTACGCCACAACCAGTTGGGGAACACTTCGGAATCACCTGCCGGGCTTGCTGGAACCACCTGCCTGTCATGCCAAAATCACCTGCCAATTACACCAGTACCACTTGGCGGACACTGTGGAAACACCTGTCGGGCCGGCCGGAACCACATCTCAGACGTGCCAGAACCATGTGCATGAGATGCTGGAACCACAACCCGAACAGATGGAAAACACCTGCCAGACCCGTCTGAACAACCTGCCAAGCGCGCCGGAGCCACCTGCTCGACTCGCAGGAACCACCTACCTGACATGCCCAAATCACCAGCCGGGTATGCCAGAACCACCTGGCGGACACTCCGAAATCGCCTGTTGCGCATGCCGGAACCACCTCTCAGACGTGCCGGAAGCACGTGCCGGACACGCCGGAATCACCTACCGGACAGACCGGAACCACATGCCGAGCACGCCGGAGCCACCTGTTCGACTCTCTGGAACCACCTGCCGGACAGGCCAATATCAACTGCTGGCTATTCCAGAACCACCTGGGGGACAGTCCTGGATCACCTGCCAGCCATGGCGGAACCCCCTCTCCGACGTACCAGAACCACCTGCCGGAGAAGCTGGAAACACGTCCTGGACAGACTGGAACCACGTGACGGCCATGCCTGAACCACCTGCCGAGCACGGCGGAACCACCTGCCGGACACGCCAAAATCACCTGCGGGCTACGCCAGAACCACTTGGACGACTCTCCGAAATGACCTGCCGGGCATGTTGGAACCACCTCTCAGACGTGCCAGAAGCACGTGGCGGACAGTCCGGAATCACCTGTTGGGCATACGCAACCACCTCTGACACGTACCAGAACTACGTGCCGTGCACGCCGGAACCACCTACCGGACAGACCGGAATCAAATTTTGGGCATGCCGGAACCACCAGTCAGATGTGCCAGAAACACGTGCCGAAGACGGCGGAAGCACCTGCCGAGCACGTCGCAACCACCTGCTCAACTCGCCTGAACCACCTGCCGGACACGCCAAAATCACCTGCCCGCTACACCAGCACCACTTCGGGGACAAGCCGGAATCACGTGAGGGGCATGCCGGCACAGCCTCTCAGACTGAACCTCGTGCCGGACACCACAGATCCACCTGCCGGACAGACCGGAACCACCTGCCGGACACGCCGGAACCACCGGCTCGACCCGCCGGAACGACCGCTGGACATGCAAAATCACCTGCCGGCTACGCCGGAAACACTTGGCGAACACTCCGGAATCACCTGCCGGGCATGCCGGAACCACCTCTCAGATATGCCAGAACCACGTGCCAATGACCCCGGAAGCACCTGCCGAGCACGCCGGAACCACCTGCTCGACTCGCCAGAACCACCTGCCGGACACGCAAAAATCACCTGCCGGCTACGCCACAACCATTTGGAGAACACTTCGGAATCACCTGCCGGGCTTGCTGGAACCACCTGCCGGTCATGCCAAAATCACCTGCCAATTACGCCAGTACCACTTGGCAGACACTGTGGAAACACCTGTCGGGCCGGCTGGAACCACATCTCAGACGTGCCAGAACCATGTGCATGAGATGCTGGAACCACACCCCGAACAGACGGATAACACCTGCCACACCCGTCTGAACAACCTGCCGAGCACGCCGGAGCCACCTGCTCGACTCGCCGGAACCACCTACCTGACATGCCCAAATCACCAGCCGGGTATGGCAGAACCACTTGGCGGACACTCCGGAATCATCTGCCGGACATGCCGGAACCAGCTCTCAGACACACCAGAACCAAGTGCCGGAGACGCCGGAAGCACCTGCCGAGCATGCCGGAGCCACCTGCTCGACTCGCCAGAAACACCTGCCGGACACGCCAAAATCATCTGCCGGGTATGCCAGAACCACCTGGCGAACACTACGGAATCACCTGCCGCGCATGCCGGAAGCACGTGCCAGACACGCCGGAAACACCTACCGGACAGACCGGAACCACCTGCCAAGAACGCCGGAGCCACCTGTTCGACTCGCTGGAACCACCTGCCGGACAGGCCAATATCAACTGCTGGCTATGCCAGAACCACCGGGGGGACAGTCCGGGATCACCTGCCAGCCATGACGGAACCACCTCTCAGACGTACCAGAACCACCTGCCGGAGAAGCTGGAAACACGTCCTGGACAGACTGGAACCACGTGACGGCCATGCCTGAACCACCTGCCAAGCACAACGGAACAACCTGCCAGACACGCCAAAATCACCTGCGTGTTATGCCAGAACCACTTGGAGGACTCTCTGGGATGACCTGCCGGGCATGCCGGAACCACCTCTCAGACGTGCCAGAACCATGTGGCGGACAGTCCGGAATCACCTGTTGGGCATGCGCAACCACCTCTGAGACGTACCAGAACCACACGCCGTGCAGGCTGGAACCACCTACCGGACAGACCGGAATCACCTTTTGGGCATGCCGGAACCACCTGTCAGATGTGCCAGAAACACGTGCCGGAGACGCCGGAAGCACCTGCCAAGCACGTTGGAACCACCTGCTCAACTCGCCTGAACCACCTGCCGGACATGCCAAAATCACCTGCCGACTATGCCAGAACCACTTGGCGAACACTCCGGAATCACTTGCCGGGCATGCAGGAACCACCTCTCAGACATGCCAGAACCCCGTGCCAATGACCCCGGAAGCACCAGCCGAGCACGCCGGAACCACCTGCTCGACTCGCCAGAACCACCTGCCGATCACGCAAAAATCACCTGCCGGCTATGCCACAACCAGTTGGTGAACACTTTGGAATCACCTGCCAGGCTTGCTGGAAACACCTGCCAGTCATGCCAAAATCACCTGCCAACTAAGCAAGAACCGCTTGGCGGACACTGCGGAAACACCTGTCGGGCCGGCGGGAACCACATCTCAGACGTGCCAGAAACCTGTTCATGAGATGCTGGAACCACACCCCGAACAGATGGATACCACCTGCCAGTACAGCCTGAACCACCTGCTGAGCACGCCGGAACCACCTGCTCGACTCACCGGTACCACCTCCCTGACACGCCAAAATCACCTGCTGGGTATGCCAGAACCACTTGGCGGACACTCCGGAATCATCTGCCGGACATGCCGGAACCAGCTCTCAGACACACCAGAACCAAGTGCCGGAGACGCCGGAAGCACCTGCCGAGCATGCCGGAGCCACCTGCTCGACTCGCCAGAAACATCTGCCGGACACGCCAAAATCACCTGCGGGCTACGCCAGAACCACTTGGACGACTCTCCGAAATGACCTGCCGGGCATGTTGGAACCACCTCTCAGACGTGCCAGAAGCACGTGGCGGACAGTCCGGAATCACCTTTTGGGCATGCGCAACCACCTCTGAGACGTACCAGAACCACGTGCCGTGCACGCCGGACCCACCTACCGGACAGACCGGAATCAACTCTTGGGCATGCCGGAACCACCAGTCAGATGTGCCAGAAACACGTGCCGGAGACGCCGGAAGCACCTGCCGAGCACGTCGCAACCACCTGCTCAACACGCCTGAACCACCTGCCGGACACGCCAAAATCACCTGCCCGCTACACAAGCACCACTTCGGGGACAAGCCGGAATCACGTGAGGGGCATGCCGGCACAGCCTCTCAGACTGAACCTCGTGCCGGACACCGCAGAACCACCTGCCGGACAGACAGGAACCACCTGCCGGACACGCCGGAACCACCAGATCGACCCGCCGGTACGACCGCTGGACATGCAATATCACCTGCCGGCTACGCCGGAAACACTTGGCGAACACTCCGGAATCACCTGCCGGGCATGCCGGAACCACCTCTCAGATATGCCAGAACCACGTGCCAATGACCCCGGAAGCACCTGCCGAGCACGCCGGAACCACCTGCTCGACTCACCAGAACCACCTGCCGGACACGCAAAAATCACCTGCCGGCTACGCCACAACCAGTTGGGGAACACTTCGGAATCACCTGCCGGGCTTGCTGGAACCACCTGCGGGTCATGCCAAAATCACCTGCCGGGTACGCCAGAACCACCTGGCGGACACTCCGAAATCACCTGTCGCTCATGCCGGAACCACCTCTATGACGTGCCGGAAGCACGTGCCGGACACGCCGGAAACACCTACCGGCCAGACCGGAACCACCTGCCAAGAACGCCGGAGCCACCTGTTCGACTCGCTGGAACCACCTGCCAGACAGGCCAATATCAACTGCTGGCTATGCCAGAACCACCTGGGGGACAGTCCGGGATCACCTGCCAGCCATGGCGGAACCATCTCTCAGACGTACCAGAACCACCTGCCGGAGAAGATGGAAACACGTCCTGGACAGACTGGAACCACGTGACGGCCATGCCTGAACCACCTGCCGAGCACGGCGGAACCACCTGCCGGACAGACCGGAATCACCTTTTGGGCATGCCGGAACCACCAGTCAGATGTGCCAGAAACACGTGCCGGAGACGCCGGAAGCACCTGCCGAGCACGTCGCAACCACCTGCTCAACACGCCTGAACCACCTGCCGGTCATGCCAAAATCACCTGCCAACTACCTCAGTACCACTTGGCGGACACTGTGGAAACACCTGTCGGGCCGGCCGGAACCACATCTCACACGTACCAGAACCATGTGCATGAGATGATGGAACCACACCCCGAACAGACGGAAAACACCTGCCAGACCCGTCTGAACAACCTGCCGAGCACGCCGGAGCCACCTGCTCGACTCGCCGGAACCACCTACCTGACATGCCCAAATCACCAACCGGGTATGCCAGAACCACTTGGCGGACACTCCGGAATCATCTGCCGGACATGCCGGAACCAGCTCTCAGACACACCAGAACCACGTGCCGGAGACGCCGGAAGCACCTGCCGAGCATGCCGGAGCCACCTGCTCGACTCGCCAGAAACATCTGCCGGACACGCCAAAATCACCTGCCGGGTACGCCAGAACCACCTGGCGGACACTCCGAAATCACCTGTCGCGCATGCCGGAACCACCTCTCAGACGTGCCGGAAGCACATGCCGGAAACGCCGGAATCACCTACCGGACAGACCGGAACCACCTGCCGAGCACGCCGGAGCCACCCGTTCGACTCGCTGGAACCACCTGCCGGACAGGCCAATATCAACTGCTGGCTATGCCAGAACCACCTGGGGGACGGTCCGGAATCACCTGCCAGCCATGGCGGAACCACCTCTCAGACGTACCAGAACCACCTGCCGGAGAAGCTGGAAACACGTCCTGGACAGTCTGGAACCACCTGCCGGCCAAGCCTGAACCACCTGCCAAGCACAACGGAACAACCTGCCAGACACGCCAAAATCACCTGCGTGTTATGCCAGAACCACTTGGAGGACTCTCTGGGATGACCTGCCGGGCATGCCGGAACCACCTCTCAGACGTGCCAGAACCATGTGGCGGACAGTCCGGGATCACCTGTTGGGCATGCGCAACCATCTCTGAGACGTACCAGAACCACATGCCGTGCAGGCTGGAACCAAATACCGGACAGACCGGAATCAACTTTCGGGCATGCCGGAACCACCTGTCAGATGTGCCAGAAACACGTGCCGGAGACGCCGTAAGCACCTGCCAAGCACGTTGGAACCACCTGCTCAACTCGCCTGAACCACCTGCCGGACATGCCAAAATCACCTGCCGACTATGCCAGAACCACTTGGCGAACACTCCGGAATCACTTGCCGGGCATGCAGGAACCACCTCTCAGACATGCCAGAACCCCGTGCCAATGACCCCGGAAGCACCAGCCGAGCACGCCGGAACCACCTGCTCGACTCGCCAGAACCACCTGCCGATCACTCAAAAATCACCTGCCGGCTACGCCACAACCAGTTGGTGAACACTTTGGAATCACCTGCCGGGCTTGCTGGAACCACCTGCCAGTCATGCCAAAATCACCTGCCAACTACGCCAGAACCGCTTGGCGGACACTGCGGAAACACCTGTCGGGCCGGCTGGAACCACATCTCAGACGTGCCAGAAACGTGTTCATGAGATGCTGGAACCACACCCCGAACAGACGGATACCACCAGCCAGAACCGCCTGAACCACCTGCTGAGCACGCCGGAACCACCTGCTCGACTCACCGGTACCACCTCCCTGACACGCCAAAATCACCTGCTGGGTATGCCAGAACCACTTGGCGGACACTCCGGAGTCATCTGCCGTACATGCCGGAACCAGCTCTCAGACACACCAGAACCACGTGCCGGAGACGCCGGAAGCACCTGCCGAGCATGCCGGAGCCACCTGCTCGACTCGCCAGAAACACCTGCTGGACACACCAAAATCACCTGCCGGGTACGCCAGAACCACCTGGTGGACACTCCGAAACCACCTGCCGCGCATGCCGGAACCACCTCTCAGACGTGCCGGAAGCACGTGCCGGACACGCCGGAAACACCTACCGGACAGACCGGAACCACCTGCCAAGAACGCCGGAGCCACCTGTTCGACTCGCTGGAACCACCTGCCGGACAGGCCAATATCAACTGCTGGCTATGCCAGAACCACCTGGGGGACAGTCCGGGATCACCTGCCAGCCATGGCGGAACCACCTCTCAGACGTACCAGAACCACCTGCCGGAGAAGCTGGAAACACGTCCTGGACAGACTGGAACCACGTGACGGCCATGCCTGAACCACCTGCCGAGCACGGCGGAACCACCTGCCGGACACGCCAAAATCACCTGCGGGCTACGCCAGAACCACTTGGACGACTCTCCGAAATGACCTGCCGGGCATGTTGGAACCACCTCTCAGACGTGCCAGAAGCACGTGGCGGACAGTCCGGAATCACCTGTTGGGCATACGCAACCACCTCTGACACGTACCAGAACCACGTGCCGTGCACGCCGGAACCACCTACCGGACAGACCGGAATCAACTTTTGGGCATGCCGGAACCACCAGTCAGATGTGCCAGAAACACGTGCCAGAGACGCCGGAAGCACCTGCCGAGCACGTCGCAACCACCTGCTCAACTCGCCTGAACCACCTGCCGGACACGCCAAAATCACCTGCCCGCTACACCAGCACCACTTCGGGGACAATCGGGAATCACGTGAGGGGCATGCCGGCACAGCCTCTCAGACTGAACCTCGTGCCGGACACCACAGAACCACCTGCCGGACAGACCGGAACCACCTGCCGGACACGCCGGAACCACCGGCTCGACCCGCCGGAACGACCGCTGGACATGCAAAATCACCTGCCGGCTACGCCGGAAACACTTGGCGAACAATCCGTAATCACCTGCCGGGCATGCCGGAACCACCTCTCAGATATGCCAGAACCACGTGCCAATGACCCCGGAAGCACCTGCCGAGCACGCCGGTACCACCTGATCGACTCGCCAGAACCACCTGCCGGACACGCAAAAATCACCTGCCGGCTACGCCACAACCGGTGGGGGAACACTTCGGAATCACCTGCCGGGCTTGCTGGAACCACCTGCCGGTCATGCCAAAATCACCTGCCAACTACGCCAGTACCACTTGGCGGACACTGTGGAAACACCTGTCGGGCCGGCCGGAACCACATCTCAGACGTGCCAGAACCATGTGCATGAGATGCTGGAACCACACCCCGAACAGACGGAAAACACCTGCCAGACCCGTCTGAACAACCTGCCGAGCACGCCGGAGCCACCTGCTCGACTCGCCGGAACCACCTACCTGACATGCCCAAATCACCAGCCGGGTATGCCAGAACCACTTGGCGGACACTCCGGAATCATCTGCCGGACATGCCGGAACCAGATCTCAGACACACCAGAACCACGTGCCGGAGACGCCGGAAGCACCTGCCGAGCATGCCGGAGCCACCTGCTCGACTCGCCAGAAACACCTGCCGGACACGCCAAAATCACCTGCCGGGTACGCCAGAACCACCTGGCGGACACTCCGAAATCACCTGTCGCGCATGCCGGAACCACCTCTCAGACGTGCCGGAAGCACGTGCCGGACACGCCGGAATCACCTACCGGACAGACCGGTACCAACTGCCGAGCACGCCGGAGACACCTGTTCGACTCGCTGGAACCACCTGCCGGACAGGCCAATATAAACTGCTGGCTATGCCAGAACCACCTGGGGGACAGTCCGGGATCACCTGCCAGCCATGGCGGAACCACCTCTCAGACGTACCAGAACCACCTGCCGGAGAAGCTGGAAACAGGTCCTGGACAGTCTGGAACCACCTGCCAGCCAAGCCTGAACCACCTGCCAAGCACAACAGAACAACCTGCCAGACACGCCAAAATCACCTGCGTGTTATGCCAGAACCACTTGGAGGACTCTCTGGGATGACCTGCCGGGCATGCCGGAACCACCTCTCAGACGTGCCAGAACCATGTGGCGGACAGTCCGGAATCACCTGTTGGGCATGCGCAACCACCTCTGAGACGTACCAGAACCACATGCCGTGCAGGCTGGAACCACCTACCGGACAGACCGGAATCACCTTTCGGGCATGCCGGAACCACGTGTCAGATGTGCCAGAAACACGTGCCGGAGACGCCGGAAGCACCTGCCAAGCACGTTGGAACCACCTGCTCAACTCGCCTGAACCACCTGCCGGACATGCCAAAATCACCTGCCGACTATGCCACAACCACTTGGCGAACACTCCGGAATCACTTGCCGGGCATGCAGGAACCACCTCTCAGACATGCAAGAACCCCGTGCCAATGACCCCGGAAGCACCAGCTGACCACGCCGGAACCACCTGCTCGACTCGCCAGAGCCACCTGCCGATCACGCAAAAATCACCTGCCGGCTACGCCACAACCAGTTGGTGAACACTTTGGAATCACCTGCCAGGCTTGCTGGAACCACCTGCCAGTCATGCCAAAATCACCTGCCAACTACGCCAGAACCGCTTGGCGGACACTGCGGAAACACCTGTCGGGCCGGCTGGAACCACATCTCAGACGTGCCAGAAACGTGTTCATGAGATGCTGGAACCACACCCCGAACAGACGGATACCACCATCCAGAACCGCCTGAACCACCTGCTGAGCACGCCGGAACCACCTGCTCGACTCACCGGTACCACCTCCCTGACACGCCAAAATCACCTGCTGGGTATGCCAGAACCACTTGGCGGACACTCCGGAGTCATCTACCGTACATGCCGGAACCAGCTCTCAGACACACCAGAACCAAGTGCCGGAGACGCCGGAAGCACCTGCCGAGCATGCCGGAGCCACCTCTCAGACGTGCCGGAAGCACGTGCCAGGCACGCCGGAAACACCTACCGGACAGACCGGAACCGCCTGCCAAGAACGCCGGAGCCACCTGTTCGACTCACTGGAACCACCTGCCGGACAGGCCAATATCAACTGCAGGCTATGCCAGAACCACCTGGGGGACAGTCCGGGATCACCTGCCAGCCATGGCGGAACCACCTCTCAGACGTACCAGAACCACCTGCCGGAGAAGCTGGAAACACGTCCTGGACAGACTGGAACCACGTGACGGCCATGCCTGAACCACCTGCCGAGCACGGCGGAACCACCTGCCGGACACGCCAAAATCACCTGCGGGCTACGCCAGAACCACTTGGACGACTCTCCGAAATGACCTGCCGGGCATGTTGGAACCACCTCTCAGACGTGCCAGAAGCACGTGGCGGACAGTCCGGAATCACCTGTTGGGCATACGCAACCACCTCTGACACGTACCAGAACCACGTGCCGTGCACGCCGGAACCACCTACCGGACAGACCGGAATCAACTTTTGGGCATGCCGGAACCACCAGTCAGATGTGCCAGAAACACGTGCCGGAGACGCCGGAAGCACCTGCCGAGCACGTCGCAACCACCTGCTCAACTCGCCTGAACCACCTGCCGGACACGCCAAAATCACCTGCCCGCTACACCAGCACCACTTCGGAGACAAGCCGGAATCACGTGAGGGGCATGCCGGCACAGCCTCTCAGACTGAACCTCGTGCCGGACACCACAGAACCACCTGCCGGACAGACCGGAACCACCTGCCGGACACGCCGGAACCACCGGCTCGACCCTCCGGAACGACCGCTGGACATGCAAAATCACCTGCCGGCTACGCCGGAAACACTTGGCGAACACTCCGGAATCACCTGCCGGGCATGCCGGAACCACCTCTCAGATATGCCAGAACCACGTGCCAATGACCCCGGAAGCACCTGCCGAGCACGCCGGAACCACCTGCTCGACTCGCAAGAACCACCTGCCGGACACGCAAAAATCACCTGCCGGCTACGCCACAACCAGTTGGGGAACACTTCGGAATCACCTGCTGGGCTTGCTGGAACCACCTGCCGGTCATGCCAAAATCACCTGCCAACTACGCCAGTACCACTTGGCGGACACTGTGGAAACACCCGTCGGGCCGGCCGGAACCACATCTCAGACGTGCCAGAACCATGTGCATGAGATGCTGGAACCACACCCCGAACAGACGGAAAACACCTGCCAGACCCGTCTGAACAAGCTTCCGAGCACGCCGGAGCCACCTGCTCGACTCGCCGGAACCACCTACCTGACATGCCCAAATCACCAGCCGGGTATGGCAGAACCACTTGGCGGACACTCCGGAATCATCTGCCGGACATGCCGGAACCAGCTCTCAGACACACCAGAACCACGTGCCGGAGACGCCGGAAGCACCTGCCAAGCATGCCGGAGCCACCTGCTCGACTCGCCAGAAACACCTGCCGGACACGCCAAAATCACCTGCCGGGTACGCCAGAACCACCTGGCGGACACTCCGAAACCACCTGTCACGCATGCGGGAACCACCTCTCAGACATGTCGGAAGCACGTGCCGGACACGCCGGAATCACCTACCGGACAGACCGGAACCACCTGCCGAGCACGCCGGAGCCACCTGTTCGACTCGCTGGAACCATCTGCCGGACAGGCCAATATCAACTGCTGGCTATGCCAGAACCACCTGGGGGACGGTCCGGAATCACCTGCCAGCCATGGCGGAACCACCTCCCAGACGTACCAGAACCACCTGCCGGAGAAGCTGGAAACACGTCCTGGACAGTCTGGAACCACCTGCCGGCCAAGCCTGAACCACCTGCCAAGCACAACGGAACAACCAGCCAGACACGCCAAAATCACCTGCGTGTTATGCCAGAACCACTTGGAGGACTCTCTGGGATGACCTGCCGGGCATGCCGGAACCACCTCTCAGACGTGCCAGAACCATGTGGCGGACAGTCCGGAATCACCTGTTGGGCATGCGCAACCACCTCTGAGACGTACCAGAACCACATGCCGTGCAGGCTGGAACCACCTACCGGACAGACCGGAATCACCTTTCGGGCATGCCGGAACCACCTGTCAGATGTGCCAGAAACACGTGCCGGAGACGCCGGAAGCACCTGGCAAGCACGTTGGAACCACCTGCTCAACTCGCCTGAACCACCTGCCGGACATGCCAAAATCACCTGCCGACTATGCCACAACCACTTGGCGAACACTCCGGAATCACTTGCCGGGCATGCAGGAACCACCTCTCAGACATGCCAGAACCCCGTGCCAATGACCCCGGAAGCACCAGCCGAGCACGCCAGAACCACCTGCTCGACTCGCCAGAACCACCTGCCGATCACGCAAAAATCACCTGCCGGCTACGCCACAACCAGTTGGTGAACACTTTGGAATCACCTGCCAGGCTTGCTGGAACCACCTGCCAGTCATGCCAAAATCACCTGCCAACTATGCCAGAACCGCTTGGCGGACACTGCGGAAACACGTGTCGGGCCGGCTGGAACCACATCTCAGACGTGCCAGAAACGTGTTCTTGAGATGCTGGAACCATACCCCGAACAGACGGATACCACCTGCCAGAACCGCCTGAACCACCTGCTGAGCACGCCGGAACCACCTGCTCGACTCACCGGTACCACCTCCCTGACACGCCAAAATCACCTGCTGGGTATGCCAGAGCCACTTGGCGGACACTCCGGAGTCATCTGCCGGACATGCCGGAACCAGCTCTCAGACACACCAGAACCACGTGCCGGAGACGCCGGAAGCACCTGCCGAGCATGCCGGAGCCACCAGCTCGACTCGCCAGAAACACCTGCTGGACACGCCAAAATCACCTGCCGGGTACGCCAGAACCACCTGGTGGACACTCCGAAACCACCTGCCGCGCATGCCGGAACCACCTCTCATACGTGCCGGAAGCACGTGCCGGACACGCCGGAAACACCTACCGGACAGACCGGAACCACCTGCCAAGAACGCCGGAGCCACCTGTTCGACTCGCTGGAACCACCTGCCGGACAGGCCAATATCAACTGCTGGCTATGCCAGAACCACCTGGGGGACAGTCCGGGATCACCTGCCAGCCATGGCGGAACCACCTCTCAGACGTACCAGAACCACCTGCCGGAGAAGCTGGAAACACGTCCTGGACAGACTGGAACCACGTGACGGCCATGCCTGAACCACCTGCCGAGCACGGCGGAACCACTTGCCGCACACGCCAAAATCACCTGCGGGCTACGCCAGAACCACTTGGACGACTCTCCGAAATGACCTGCCGGGCATGTTGGAACCACCTCTCAGACGTGCCAGAAGCACGTGGCGGACAGTCCGGAATAACCTGTTGGGCATACGCAACCACCTCTGACACGTACCAGAACCACGTGCCGTGCACGCCGGAACCACCTACCGGACAGACCGGAATCAACTTTTGGGCATGCCGGAACCACCAGTCAGATGTGCCAGAAACACGTGCCGGAGACGCCGGAAGCACCTGCCGAGCACGTCGCAACCACCTGCTCAACTCGCCTGAACCACCTGCCAGACACGCCAAAATCACCTGCCCGCTACACCAGCACCACTTCGGGACAAGCCGGAATCACGTGAGGGGCATGCCGGCACAGCCTCTCAGACTGAACCTCGTGCCGGACACCACAGAACCACCTGCCGGACAGACCGGAACCACCTGCCGGACACGCCAGAACCACCGGCTCGACCCGCCGGAACGACCGCTGGACATGCAAAATCACCTGCCGGCTACGCCGGAAACACTTGGCGAACACTCCGGAATCACCTGCCGGGCATGCCGGAACCACCTCTCAGATATGCCAGAACCACGTGCCAATGACCCCGGAAGCACCTGCCGAGCACGCCGGAACCACCTGCTCGACTCGCAAGAACCACCTGCCGGACACGCCAAAATCACCTGCCGGCTACGCCACAACCAGTTGGGGAACACTTCGGAATCACCTGCCGGGCTTGCTGGAACCACCTGCCGGTCATGCCAAAATCACCTGCCAACTACGCCAGTACCACTTGGCGGACACTGTGGAAACACCTGTCGGGCCGGCCGGAACCACATCTCAGACGTGCCAGAACCATGTGCATGAGATGCTGGAACCACACCCCGAACAGACGGAAAACACCTGCCAGACCCGTCTGAACAACCTGCCGAGCACGCCGGAGCCACCTGCTCGACTCGCCGGAACCACCTACCTGACATGCCCAAATCACCAGCCGGGTATGCCAGAACCACTTGGCGGACACTCCGGAATCATCTGCCGGACACGCCGGAACCAGCTCTCAGACACACCAGAACCACGTGCCGGAGACGCCCGAAGCACCTGCCGAGCATGCCGGAGCCACCCGCTCGACTCGCCAGAAACACCTGCCGGACACGCCAAAATCACCTGCCGGGTACGCCAGAACCACCTGGCGGACACTCCGAAACCACCTGTCACACATGCGGGAACCACCTCTCAGACGTGTCGGAAGCACGTGCCGTACACGCCGGAATCACCTACCAGACAGACTGGAACCACCTGCCGAGCACGCCGGAGCCACCTGTTCGACTCGCTGGAACCACCTGCCGGACAGGCCAATATCAAATGCTGGCTATGCCAGAACCACCTGGGGGACGGTCCGGAATCACCTGCCAGCCATGGCGGAACCACCTCTCAGACGTACCAGAACCACCTGCCGGAGAAGCTGGAAACAGGTCCTGGACAGTCTGGAACCACCTGCCGGCCAAGCCTGAACCACCTGCCAAGCACAACGGAACAACCTGCCAGACACGCCAAAATCACCTGCGTGTTATGCCAGAACCACTTGGAGGACTCTCTGGGATGACCTGCCGGGCATGCCGGAACCACCTCTCAGACGTGCCAGAACCATGTGGCGGACAGTCCGGAATCACCTGTTGGGCATGCGCAACCACCTCTGAGACGTACCAGAACCACATGCCGTGCAGGCTGGAACCACCTACCGGACAGACCGGAATCACCTTTCGGGCATGCCGGAACCACGTGTCAGATGTGCCAGAAACACGTGCCGGAGACGCCGGAAGCACCTGCCAAGCACGTTGGAACCACCTGCTCAACTCGCCTGAACCACCTGCCGGACATGCCAAAATCACCTGCCGACTATGCCAGAACCACTTGGCGAACACTCCGGAATCACTTGCCGGGCATGCAGGAACCACCTCTCAGACATGCCAGAACCCCGTGCCAATGACCCCGGAAGCACCAGCCGAGCACGCCGGAACCACCTGCCGATCACGCAAAAATCACCTGCCGGCTACGCCACAACCAGTTGGTGAACACTTTGGAATCACCTGCCAGGCTTGCTGGAACCACCTGCCAGTCATGCCAAAATCACCTGCCAACTACGCCAGAACAGCTTGGCGGACACTGCGGAAACACCTGTCGGGCCGGCTGGAACCACATCTCAGACGTGCCAGAAACGTGTTCATGAGATGCTGGAACCACACCCCGAACAGACGGATACCACCTGCCAGAACCGCCTGAACCACCTGCTGAGCACGCCGGAACCACCTGCTCGACTCACCGGTACCACCTCCCTGACACGCCAAAATCACCTGCTGGGTATGCCAGAACCACTTGGCGGACACTCCGGAATCATCTGCCGGACATGCCGGAACCAGCTCTCAGACACACCAGAACCAAGTGCCGGAGACGCCGGAAGCACCTGCAGAGCATGCCGGAGCCACCTGCTCGACTCGCCAGAAACACCTGCCGGACACGCCAAAATCACCGGCCGGGTACGTCAGAACCACCTGGACGACACTCCGAAATCACCTGTCGCGCATGCCGGAACCACATCTCAGACGTGCCGGAAGCACATGCCGGACACGCCAGAATCACCTGCCGGACAGACCGGAACCACTTGCCGAGCACGCCGGAGCCACCTGTTCGACTCGCTGGAACCACCTGCCGGACAGGCCAATATCAACTGCTGGCTATGCCAGAACCACCTGGGGGACCGTCCGGGATCACCTGCCAGCCATGGCGGAACCACCTCTCAGACGTACCAGAACCACCTGCCGGAGAAGCTGGAAACACGTCCTGGACAGACTGGAACCACGTGACGGCCATGCCTGAACCACCTGCCGAGCACGGCGGAACCACCCGCCGGACACGCCAAAATCACCTGCGGGCTACGCCAGAACCACTTGGACGACTCTCCGAAATGACCTGCCGGGCATGATGGAACCACCTCTCAGACGTGCCAGAAGCACGTGGTGGACAGTCCGGAATCACCTGTTGGGCATACGCAACCACCTCTGAGACGTACCAGAACCACGTGCCGTGCAGGCTGGAACCACCTACCGGACAGACCGGAATCAACATTTGGGCATGCCGGAACCACCAGTCAGATGTGCCAGAAACACGTGCCGGAGACGCCGGAAGCACCTGCCGAGCACGTCGCAACCACCTGCTCAACTCGCCTGAACCACCTGCCGGACTCGCCAAAATCACCTGCCCGCTACACCAGCACCACTTCTGGGACAAGCCGGAATCACGTGAGGGGCATGTCGGCACAGCCTCTCAGACTGAACCTTGTGCCGGCCACCACAGAACGACCTGCCGGACAGACCGGAACCACCTGCCGGACACGCCGGAACCACCGGCTCGCCCGCCGGAACGACCGCTGGACATGCAAAATCACCTGCCGGCTACACCGGAAACACTTGGCGAACACTCCGGAATCACCTGCCGGGCATGCCGGAACCACCTCTCAGATATGCCAGAACCACATGCCAATGACCCCGGAAGCACCTGCCGAGCACGCCGGAACCACCTGCTCGACTCGCCAGAACCACCTGCCGGACACGCAAAAATCACCTGCCGGCTACGCCACAACCACTTGGCGGACACCATGGAAACACCTGTCGGGCCGGCCGGAACCACCTATCAGACGTGCCAGAACCATGTGCCTGAGATGCCGGAACCACACCCCGAACACACCGAAACCACCTGCCAGACCCGCCTGAACCACCTGCCGAGCACGCCGGAACCACCTACTCGACTCGCCGGAACCACCTACCTGACACGCCAAAATCACCTGCCGGGTATGCCAGAACCACGTGGCGGACACTCCGGAATCACCTGTCGGGCATGCCGGAACCAAATCTCAGACACACCAGAACCACGTGCCGGACACGCCGGAAGCACCTGCCGGACAGACCAGAAACACCTGCTGGACATGCCGGAACCACTGGCTCGACTCGCCGGAACCACCGCCGGACATGCAAAATGACCTGCCGGCTATGCCAGAACCACTTGGTGAACACTCCGGAATCACCTCTAGGGCATGCCGGAACCACCTCTCAGACTTGCCGGAACCATGTTCCGGACACGCCGGTACCACCTGCCGAGTATGCCGGAACCACCTGATCCACTCCCCAGAACCACCTGCTGGACACGCCAGAATCACCTGCCGACTACGCCAGAACCACTCGGCAGACACTCCGGAACCACCTGCCGGGCACGCCGGAACCACCTCTCAGAGGTGCCAGAACCAAATGCCGGAGACTCCGGTATCACCTGCCGGGCATGCCGGAACCACGTCTCAGAGGTGCCAGAACCACATGCCGGACACTCCGGAATCACCTGCCGGGCATGCCGGAACCACCTCTCAGACTTGCCAGAACCATGTTCCGGACACGCCCGTACCACCTGCCGAGTATGCCGGAACCACCTGATCCACTCCCCAGAACCACCTGCTGGACACGCCAGAATCACCTGCCGACTACGCAAGAACCACTCGGCAGACACTCCGGAACCACCTGCCGGGCATGCCGGGACCACATCTCAGACATGCCGGAACCACATGCCAATGACACCGGAAGCACCTGCCGAGCACGCCAGAACCACCTGCTCGACTCGCCAAAACCACCTGCTGGACACGCCAAAATCACCTGCCGGCTACGCCACAACCATATGGTGAACACTTCTGAATCACCTGCCGGGCTTGCTGGAACCACGTGCCGGTCAAGCCAACATCACCTGCCAGCTATGCCAGAACCACTTGGCGGACACCATGGAAACACCTGTCGGGCCGGCCGGAACCACCTCTCAGACGTGCCAGAACCATGTGCCTGAGATGCCGGAACCACTCCCCGAACAGACCGAAACCACCTGCCAGACCCGCCTGAACCCCCTGGCGAGTACGCCTGATCCACCTGCTCAACTAGCTGGAACCAACTTCCTGACACGCCAAAATCACCTGCCAGGTATACCAGCACCACTTGGTGGACACTCCGGAATCATCTGCCGGACATACCAGAACCAGCTCTCAGACACACCAGAATCACGTGCCAGACACGCCGGAAGCACCTGCTGAGCATGCCTGAGCCAAATGCTCGACTCGCAAGAAACACCTGTCGGACATGCCAAAATCACCTGCCGGGTATGCCGGAACCATCTCTCAGACGTGCCAGAACCATGTTCCGGACACGCCGGTACCACCTGCCGAGCTCGCCGGAACCACCTGCTGGACACGCCAAAATCACCTGCCGGCTACGCCAGAACCACTCGGCAGACACTCCGGAATCACCTGCCGGGCATGCCGGAACCACCTGCTGGACATGCCGGAATCACCTGCCGGACATGCCGGAACCACCGTCTCGACTCGCCGGAACCATTGCCGGACATGCAAAATCACCTGCCGGCTACGCCAGAACCACTTGGCGAACACTCCGGAATCACCTGCCAGGCATGGCGGAAACCCCTTCAGACATGCCGGAACCACATGCCAATGACACCGGAAGCACCTGCCGAGCACGCCAGAACAATCTGCTTGACTCGCCAAAACCACCTGCTGTACACGCCGAAATCACTTGCCGGCTAGGCCACAACCATTTGGTGAACTCTTCAGAATCACCTGCCGGGCTTTCTGGAACCACCTTCATGACACGCCAAAATCACCTGGCAGGTCTACCAGAACCACTTGGTGGACACTCCGGAATCATCTGCCGGACATGCCAGAGCCAGCTCTCAGACACACCAGAACCACGTGCCGGACACGCCGGAAGCACCTGCTGATCATGCCTGAGCCAAATGCTCGACTTGCATAAACACCTGCCAGACACGCCAAAATCACCTGCCGGGTACGCGACAACCACGTGGCGGACACTCCGAAATCACCTGTCGGGCATGCCGGAACCAACTCTCAGACGTGCCACAACCTCGTGCCGGACACGCCAGAACCACCTGCCGGACAGACCGGAACCACCTGCTGGACACGCCGGAACCACCGGCTCGACTCGCCGGAACCACCGCCGGACATGCAAAATCACCTGCCGGCTACGCCAGAACCACTTGGCGAACACTCCGGAATCACCTGTCGGGCATGCCGGAACCACCTCTCAGACTTGCCAGAACCATGTTCCGTCCACGCCGGTACCACCTGCCGAGTATGCCGGAACCACCTGATCCACTCCCCAGAACCACCTGCTGGACACGCCAGAATCACCTGCCGGCTAAGCCAGAACCACTCGGCAGACACTCCGGAACCACCTGCCAGGCATGCCGGAACCACCGGCTCGACTCTCCGGAACCATTGCCGGACATGCAAAATCACCTGCCGTCTATGCCAGAACCACTTGGCGAACACTCCGGAATCACCTGCCGGGCATGGCGGAACCACCTGCTCGACTCGCCAAAACCACCTGCTGCACACGCCAGAATCACCTGCCGACTACGCCAGAACCACTCGGCAGACACTCCGGAACCACCTGCCGGGCATGCCGGAACCACCTCTCAGAGGTGCCAGAACCACATGCCGGACACTCCGGAATCACCTGCCGGGCATGCCGGAACCATCTCTCAGACGTGCCAGAACCATGTTCCGGACACGCCGGTACCAACTGCCGAGCTCGCTGGAACCACCTGACGGACACGCCAAAATCACCTGCCGGCTACGCCAGAACCACGTGGCAGACACTCCGGAATCACCTGCCGGGCAGGCTGGAACCACCTGCGGTCACGCCAACATCACCTTTCAGCTACACCAGAACCACTTGGCGGAAACTCCGGAAACACCTGTCGGGCCGGCCGGAACCACCTCTCAGACGTGCCAGAACCATGTGCCTGAGATGCCGGAACCACTCCCCGAACAGACCGAAACCACCTGCCAGACCCGCCTGAACCCCCTGGCGAGCACGCCTGATCCACCTGCTCAACTAGCCGGAACCACCTTCCTGACATGCCAAAATAACCTGCCGGCTACGCCACAACCATTTGGTGAACTCTTCGGAATCACCTGCCGGGCTGGCTCAAGAACCACTCGGCAGACACTCCGGAACCACCTGCTGGGCATGCCGGGACCACATCTCAGACATGCCGGAACCACATGCCAATGACACCGGAAGCACCTGCCGAGCACGCCAGAACCACCTGCTCGACTCGCCAAACCACCTGCTGGACACGCCAAAATCACCTGCCGGCTACGCCACAACCATATGGTGAACTCTTCTGAATCACCTGCCGGGCTTGCTGGAACCACGTGCCGGTCAAGCCAACATCACCTGCCAGCTATGCCAGAACCACTTGGAGGACACCATGGAAACACCTGTCGGGCCGGCCGGAACCACCTCTCAGACGTGCCAGAACCATGTGCCTGAGATGCCGGAACCACTCCCCGAACAGACCGAAACCACCTGCCAGACCCGCCTGAACCCCCTGGCGAGCACGCCTGATCCACCTGCTCAACTATCCGGAACCAACTCCCTGACACGCCAAAATCACTTGCCAGGTATACCAGAACCACTTGGTGGACACTCCGGAATCATCTGCCGGACATGCCAGAACCAGCTCTCAGACACACCAGAACCATGTGCCAGAGACGCCGGAAGCACCAGCTGAGCATGCCTGAGCCACCTGCTCGACTCGCAAGAAACACCTGTCGGACATGCCAAAATCACCTGCCGGGTACGCCGGAAATACTTGGCGGACGCTCCGGAATCACCTGTCGTGCGTGCCGGAACCTCCTCTCAGACTTGCCAGAACCATGTTCTGGACAAGCCGGTACCACCTGCCCAGTATGCCGGAACCAGCTGATCCACTCCGCAGAACCACCTAGTGGACACGCCAAAATCAACGGCCGGCTACGCCGGAACCACCGGCTCGACCCGCCGGAACGACCGCTGGACATGCAAAATCACCTGCCGGCTACGCCGGAAACACTTGGCGAACACTCCGGAATCACCTGCCGGGCATGCGCAACCACCTCTGAGACGTACCAGAACCACATGCGGGGCAGGCTGGAACCACCTACCGGACAGACCGGAATCACCTTTCGGGCATGCCCGAACCACCTGTCAGATGTGCCAGAAACACGTGCCGGAGACGCCGGAAGCACCTGCCAAGCACGTTGGAACCACCTTCTCAACTCGCCTGAACCACCTGCCGGACATGCCAAAATCACCTGCCGACTATGCCAGAACCACTTGGCGAACACTCCGGAATCACTTGCCGGGCATGCAGGAACCACCTCTCAGACATGCCAGAACCCCGTGCCAATGACCCCGGAAGCACCAGCCGAGCACGCCGGAACCACCTGCTCGACTCGCCAGAACCACCTGCCGATCACGCAAAAATCACCTGCTGGCTACGCCACAACCACTTGGTGAAGACTTTGGAATCACCTGCCAGGCTTGCTGGAACCACCTGCCAGTCATGCCAAAATCACCTGCCAACTACGCCAGAACCGCTTGGCGGACACTGCGGAAACACCTGTCGGGCCGGCTGGAACCACATCTCAGACGTGCCAGAAACGTGTTCATGAGATGCTGGAACCACACCCCGAACAGACGGATACCACCTGCCAGAACCGCCTGAACCACCTGCTGAGCACGCCGGAACCACCTGCTCGACTCACCGGTACCACCTCCCTGACACGCCAAAATCACCTGCTGGGTATGCCAGAACCACTTGGCGGACACTCCGGAATCATCTGCCGGACATGCCGGAACCAGCTCTCAGACACACCAGAACCAAGTGCCGGAGACGCCGGAAGCACCTGCCGAGCATGCCGGAGCCACCTGCTCGACTCGCCAGAAACACCTGCCGGACACGCCAAAATCACCTGCCGGGTATGCCAGAACCACCTGGCGGACACTACGGAATCACCTGCCGCGCATGCCGGAACCACCTCTCAGACGTGCCGGAAGCACGTGCCAGACACGCCGGAAACACCTACCGGACAGACCGGAACCACTTGCCGAGCACGCCGGAGCCACCTGTTCGACTCGCTGGAACCACCTGCCGGACAGGCCAATATCAACTGCTGGCTATGCCAGAACCACCTGGGGGACCGTCCGGGATCACCTGCCAGCCATGGCGGAACCACCTCTCAGACGTACCAGAACCACCTGCCGGAGAAGCTGGAAACACGTCCTGGACAGACTGGAACCACGTGACGGCCATGCCTGAACCACCTGCCGAGCACGGCGGAACCACCTGCCGGACACGCCAAAATCACCTGCGGGCTACGCCAGAACCACTTGGACGACTCTCCGAAATGACCTGCCGGGCATGTTGGAACCACCTCTCAGACGTGCCAGAAGCACGTGGCGGACAGTCCGGAATCACCTGTTGGGCATACGCAACCACCTCTGACACGTACCAGAACCACGTGCCGTGCACGCCGGAACCACCTACCGGACAGACCGGAATCAACTTTTGGGCATGCCGGAACCACCAGTCAGATGTGCCAGAAACACGTGCCGGAGACGCCGGAAGCACCTGCCGAGCACGTCGCAAGCACCTGCTAAACTCGCCTGAACCACCTGCCGGACACGCCAAAATCACCTGCCCGCTACACCAGCACCACTTCGGGGACAAGCCGGAATCACGTGAGGGGCATGCCGGCACAGCCTCTCAGACTGAACCTCGTGCCGGACACCACAGAACCACCTGCCGGACAGACCGGAACCACCTGCCGGACACGCCGGAACCACCGGCTCGACCCGCCGGAACGACCGCTGGACATGCAAAATCACCTGCCGGCTACGCCGGAAACACTTGGCGAACACTCCGGAATCACCTGCCGGGCATGCCGGAACCACCTCTCATACGTGCCAGAACGATGTGCCGGACACGCCGGAACCAACCGCCGAGTATGCCGGAACCAGCTGATCCACTCCCCAGAACCACCTACTGGACATGCCAAAATCAACTGCCGGCTACGCCAGAACCACTCGGCAGGCCTCCGGAATCACATGCCAGGCATTCCGGATCCACGTCTCAGAGGTGCCAGAACCACATGCCATACACTCTGGAATCACCTGCCGGGCATGCCGAAACCACATCTCAGACGTGCCAGAACCATTTGCCGGACACGCCGGAACCACCTGCCGAGAATGCCGGAATCACCTGCTCCACTCCCCAGAACCACCTGCTGGAGACGCCAAAATCACCTGCCGGCTACGCCAGAACCACTTGGCGGACACCATGGAAACACCTGTCGGGCCGGCCGGAACCACCTATCAGACGTGCCAGAACCATGTGCCTGAGATGCCGGAACCACACCCCGAACACACCGAAACCACCTGCCAGACCCGCCTGAACCACCTGCCGAGCACGCCGGAACCACCTACTCGACTCGCCGGAACCACCTACCTGACACGCCAAAATCACCTGCCGGGTATGCCAGAACCACGTGGCGGACACTCCGGAATCACCTGTCGGGCATGCCGGAACCAAATCTCAGACACACCAGAACCACGTGCCGGACACGCCGGAAGCACCTGCCAGACAGACCAGAAACACCTGCTGGACATGCCGGAACCACTGGCTCGACTCGGCGGAACCACCGCCGGACATGCAAAATGACCTGCCGGCTATGCCGGAACCACTTGGTGAACACTCCGGAATCACCTCTAGGGCATGCCGGAACCACCTCTCAGACTTGCCGGAACCATGTTCCGGACACGCCGGTACCACCTGCCGAGTATGCCGGAACCACCTGATCCACTCCCCAGAACCACCTGCTGGACACGCCAGAATCACCTGCCGACTACGCCAGAACCACTCGGCAGACACTCCGGAACCACCTGCCGGGCACGCCGGAACCACCTCTCAGAGGTGCCAGAACCAAATGCCGGAGACTCCGGTATCACCTGCCGGGCATGCCGGAACCACCTCTCAGAGGTGCCAGAACCACATGCCGGACACTCCGGAATCACCTGCCGGGCATGCCGGAACCACCTCTCAGACTTGCCAGAACCATGTTCCGGACACGCCCGTACAACCTGCCGAGTATGCCGGAACCACCTGATCCACTTCCCAGAACCACCTGCTGGACACGCCAGAATCACCTGCCGACTACGCCAGAACCACTCGGCAGACACTCCGGAACCACCTGCCGGGCATGCCGGAACCACCTCTCAGAGGTGCCAGAACCACATGCCGGACACTCCGGAATCACCTGCCGGGCATGCCGGAACCATCTCTCAGACGTGCCAGAACCATGTTCCGGAGACGCCGGTACCACCTGCCGAGCTCGCCGGAACCACCTGACGGACACGCCAAAATCACCTGCTGGCTACGCCAGAACAACGTGGCAGACACTCCGGAAACACCTGCGGGGCTGGCTGGAACCACCTGCCGGTCACGCCAACATCACCTTTTAGCTACACCAGAACCACTTGGCGGAAACTCCGGAAACACCTGTCGGGCCGGCCGGAACCACCTCTCAGACGTGCCAGAACCATGTGCCTGAGATGCCGGAACCACTCCCTGAACAGACCGAAACCACCTGCCAGACCCGCCTGAACCCCCTGGCGAGCACGAATGATCCACCTGCTCAACTAGCCGGAACCACCTTCCTGACACACCAAAATCACCTGCCAGGTATACCAGAACCACTTGGTGGACACTCCAGAATCATCTGCCGGACATGCCAGAACCAGCTCTCAGACACACCAGAACCATGTGCCAGAGACGCAGGATGCACCAGCTGAGCATGCCTGAGCCACCTGCTTGACTCGCAAGAAACACCTGTCGGACATGCCAAAATCACCTTCCGGGGACGCCAGAAACACTTGGCGGACGCTCCGGAATCACCTGTCGGGCGTGCCGGAACCACCTCTCAGACCTGCCAGAACCATGTTCTGGACACGCCGGTACCACCTGCCGAGTATAGCGGAACCAGCTGATCCACTCCCCAGAACCACCTAGTGGACACGCCAAAATCAACTGCCGGCTCCGCCAGAACCACTCGGCAGACACTCCGGAATCACATGCCAGGCATTCCGGAACCACCTCTCAGAGGTGCCAGAACCAAATGCCGGACACTCCGGTATCACCTGCCGGGCATGCCGGAACCACCTCTCAGAGGTGCCAGAACCACATGCCGGACACTCCGGAATCACCTGACGGGCATGCCGGAACCATCTCACAGACGTGCCAGAACCATGTGCCTGAGATGCCGGAACCACTCCCCGAACAGACCGAAACCACCTGCCAGACCCGCCTGAACCCCCTGGCGAGCACGCCTGATCCACCTGCTCAACTAGCCGGAACCACCTTCCTGACATGCCAAAATAACCTGCCGGCTACGCCACAACCATTTGGTGAACTCTTCGGAATCACCTGCCGGGCTGGCTCAAGAACCACTCGGCAGACACTCCGGAACCACCTGCCGGGCATGCCGGAACCACATCTCAGACATGCCGGAACCACATGCCAATGACACCGGAAGCACCTGCCGAGCACGCCAGAACAATCTGCTTGACTCGCCAAAACCACCTGCTGTACACGACGAAATCACTTGCCGGCTAGGCCACAACCATTTGGTGAACTCTTCAGAATCACCTGCCGGGCTTTCTGGAACCACCTTCCTGACACGCCAAAATCACCTGGCAGGTCTACCAGAACCACTTGGTGGACACTCCGGAATCATCTGCCGGACATGCCAGAACCAGCTCTCAGACACACCAGAACCACGTGCCGGACACGCCGGAAGCACCTGCTAATCATGCCTGAGCCAAATGCTCGACTTGCATAAACACCTGCCAGACACGCCAAAATCACCTGCCGGGTACGCCACAACCATATGGTGAACACTTCTGAATCACCTGCCGGGCTTGCTGGAACCACGTGCCGGTCAAGCAAACATCACCTGCCAGCTATGCCAGAACCACTTGGCGGACACCATGGAAACACCTGTCGGGCCGGCCGGAACCACCTCTCAGACGTGCCAGAACCGTGTGCCTGAGATGCCGGAACCACTCCCCGAACAGACCGAAACCACCTGCCAGACCCGCCTGAACCGCCTGGCGAGCACGCCTGATCCACCTGCTCAACTAGCTGGAACCACCTTCCTGACACGCCAAAATCACCTGCCAGGTATACCAGCACCACTTGGTGGACACTCCGGAATCATCTGCCGGACATGCCAGAACCAGCTCTCAGACACACCAGAATCACGTGCCAGACACGCCGGAAGCACCTGCTGAGCATGCCTGAGCCAAATGCTCGACTCGCAAGAAACACCTGTCGGACATGCCAAAATCACCTGCCGGGTATGCCGGAACCATCTCTCAGACGTGCCAGAACCATGTTCCGGACACGCCGGTACCACCTGCCGAGCTCGCCGGAACCACCTGCTGGACACGCCAAAATCACCTGCCGGCTACGCCAGAACCACTCGGCAGACACTCCGGAATCACCTGCCGGGCATGCCGGAACCACCTGCTGGACATGCCGGAATCACCTGCCGGACATGCCGGAACCACCGGCTCGACTCGCCGGAACCATTGCCGGACATGCAAAATCACCTGCCGGCTACGCCAGAACCACTTGGCGAACACTCCGGAATCACCTGCCAGGCATCGCGGAAACCCCTTCAGACATGCCGGAACCACATGCCAATGACACCGGAAGCACCTGCCGAGCACGCCAGAACAATCTGCTTGACTCGCCAAAACCACCTGCTGTACACGCCGAAATCACTTGCCGGCTAGGCCACAACCATTTGGTGAACTCTTCAGAATCACCTGTCGGGCTTTCTGGAACCACCTTCCTGACACGCCAAAATCACCTGGCAGGTCTACCAGAACCACTTGGTGGACACTCCGGAATCATCTGCCGGACATGCCAGAACCAGCTCTCAGACACACCAGAACCACGTGCCGGACACGCCGGAAGCACCTGCTGATCATGCCTGAGCCAAATGCTCGACTTGCATAAACACCTGCCAGACACGCCAAAATCACCTGCCGGGTACGCCACAACCATGTGGCGGACACTCCGAAATCACCTGTCGGGCATGCCGGAACCAAATCTCAGACGTGCCACAACCTCGTGCCGGACACGCCAGAACCACCTGCCGGACAGACCGGAACCACCTGCTGGACACGCCGGAACCACCGGCTCGACTCGCCGGAACCACCGCCGGACATGCAAAATCACCTGCCGGCTACGCCAGAACCACTTGGCGAACACTCCAGAATCACCTGTCGGGCATGCCGGAACCACCTCTCAGACTTGCCAGAACCATGTTCCGGCCACGCCGGTACCACCTGCAGAGTATGCCGGAACCACCTGATCCACTCCCCAGAACCACCTGCTGGACACGCCAGAATCACCTGCCGGCTACGCCAGAACCACTCGGCAGAAACTCCGGAACCACCTGCCGGGCATGCCGGAACCACCGGCTCGACTCTCCGGAACCATTGCCGGACATGCAAAATCACCTGCCGTCTATGCCAGAACCACTTGGCGAACACTCCGGAATCACCTGCCGGGCATGGCGGAACCACCTGCTCGACTCGCCAAAACCACCTGCTGCACACGCCAAAATCACCTGCCGGCTACGCCAGAACCACTCGGCAGACACTCCGGAATCACATGCCAGGCATTCCGGAACCACCTCTCAGAGGTGCCAGAACCACATGCCGGACACTCCGGAATGACCTGCCGGGCACGCCGGAACCATCTCTCAGACGTGCCAGAACCATGTTCTGGACAAGCTGGTACAACCTGCCGAGCTCGCCGGAACCACATCCTGGACACGCCAAAATCACCTGCCAGCTACGCCAGAACCACACGGCAGACACTCCGGAATCACCTGACGGGCTGGCTGGAACCACCTGCCGGTCACGCCAACATCACCTTTCAGCTACGCCAGAACCACCTGGCGGACACTCCGGAAACACCTCTCCGGCCGGCCGGAACCACCTCTCAGACGTGCCAGAACCATGTGCCTGAGATGCCGGAACCACTCCCCGAACAGACCGAAGCCACCTGCCAGATCCGCCTGAACCCCCTGGCGAGCACGCCTGATCCACCTGCTCAACTAGCCGGAACCACCTTCCTGAGACGCCAAAATCAACTGCCGGCTACGCCACAACCATTTGGTGAACTCTTCGGAATCACCTGCCGGGCTGGCTCCAGAGCCACTCGGCAGACACTCCCGAACCACCTGCCGGGCATGCCGGAACCACCTCTCAGACATGCCGGAACCACATGAAAATGACACTGGAAGCATCTGCCGAGCACGCCAGAACCTCCTGCTCTACTCACCAAAACCAACTGCTGGACACGCCAAAATCACCTGCCGGCTACGCCACAACCATATGGTGAACTCTTCGGAATCACCTGCCGGGCTGGCTGGAACCACCTGCCGGTGACGCCAACATCAACTTTCAGCTACGCCAGAACCACTTGGCGGACACTCCGGAAACACCTGTCGGGCCGGCCGGAACCACATCTCAGACGTGGCAGAACCATGTGCCTGAAATGCCGGAAACACTCCCCGAACAGACCGAAACCACCTGCCAGACCCGCCTGAACCCCCTGACGAGAACGCCTGATTCACCTGCTCAACTAGCCAGAACCACCTTCCAGACACGCCAAAATCACCTGCCAGGTCTACCAGAACCACTTGGTGGACACCCCGGAATCATCTGCCAGAAATGCCAGAACCAGCCCTCTGACACACCAGAACCACGTGCCGGACACGCCGGAAGCACCTGCTGATCATGCCTGAGTCACATGCTCGACTTGCAAGAAACACCTGCCAGAAACGCCATAATCACCTGCCGGTTACGCCAGAACCATGTGGCGGGCTCTCCGGAATCAACTGTCGGGCATGCCGGAACCAACTCTCGGACGTGCCAGAACCTCGTGCCGGACACGCCAGAACCACCTGCCGGACAGACCGGAAACACCTGCAGGACACGCCGGAACCACCTGCCGAGTATGCCGGAACCACCTGATCCACTCCCCAGAACCACCTAGTCGACACGCCAAAATCAACTGCCGGCTACGCCAGAACCACTCGGCAGACACTCCGGAATCACATGCCAGGCATTCCGGAACCACCTCTCAGAGGTGCCAGAACCAAATGCCGGACACTCCAGTATCACCTGCCGGGCATGCCGGAACCACCTCTCAGAGGTGCCAGAACCACATGCCGGACACTCCGGAATCACCTGCCGGGCATGCCGGAACCACCGGCTGGACATGCCGGAACCACCGGCTCGACACGCCGGAACCATTGCCGGACATGCAAAATCACCTGCCGGCTACGCAAGAACCACTTGGCGAACACTCCGGAATCAGCTGCCGGGCATGGCGGAACCATCTCTCAGACATTCCGGAACCACATGCCAATGACACCGGAAGCACCTGCCGAGCACGCCAGAACCACCTGCTCAACTCGCCGAAACCACCTGCTGGACACGCCAAAATCACCTGCCGGCTACGCCAGAACCACTCGGCAGACACTCCGGAACCACATGCGGGGCATGCCGGAACCACCTCTCAGAGATGCCAGAACCATATGCCGGACACTCCGGAAACACCTGTCGGGCCGGCCGGAACCACCTCTCAGACGTGCCAGAACCATGTGCCTGAGATGCCGGAACCACTCCCCGAACAGACCGAAACCACCTGCCAGACCCGCCTGAAACCCCTGGCGAGCACGCCTGATCCACCTGCTCAACTAGCCGGAACCACCTTCCTGACACGCCAAAATCACCTGCCAGGTATGCCAGAACCACTTGGTGGACACACCGGAATCATCTGCCGGACATGCCAGAACCAGCTCTCAGACACACCAGAACCACGTGCCAGACACGCCGGAAGCACCAGCTGAGCATGCCTGAGCCACCGGCTCGACTCGCAAGAAACACCTGTCAGACATGCCAAAATCACCTGCCGGGTACGCCAGAAACACTTGGCGGACGCTCCGGAATCACCTGTCGGGCGTGCCGGAACCACCTCTCAGACTTGCCAGAACCATGTTCTGGACACGCCGGTACCACCTGCCGAGTATGCCGGAACCAGCTTATCCACTCCCCAGAACCACCTAGTGGACACGCCAAAATCAACTGCCGGCTACGCCAGAACCACACGGCAGACACTCCGGTATCACCTGCCGGGCATGCCGGAACCACCTCTCAGAGGTGCCAGAACCACATGCCGGACACTCCGGAATCACAGGTCGGGCATGCCGGAACCAACTCTCAGACCTGCCAGAACCTCGTGCCGGTCACGCCAGAACCACCTGCCGGACACGCCGGAACCACCGGCTCGACTCGCCGGAACCACCGCCGGACATGCAAAATGACCTTCCGGCTACGCCAGAACCACTTGGCGAACACTCCGGAATCACCTGTCGGACATGCCGGAACCACCTCTCAGACTTGCCGGAACCATGTTCCGGACACGCCGCTACCACCTGCCGAGTATGCCGGAACCACCTGATCCACTCCCCAGAACCACCTGCTGGACACGCCAGAATCACCTGCCGACTACGCCAGAACCACTCGGCAGACACTCCGGAACCACCTTCCGGGGATGCCGGAACCACCTCTCAGAGGTGCCAGAACCACATGCCGGACACTCCGGAATCACCTGCCGGGCATGACGGAACCACCTCTCAGAGGTGCCAGAAAGACATGCCGGACACTCCGGATTGACCTGCCGGGCATGCGGGAACCATCTCTCAGTCGTGCCAGAACCATGTTCCGGACACGCTGCTACCACCTGCCGAGCTCGCCGGTACCACCTTCCTGACAAGCCAAAATCAGCTGCCAGCTACACCAGAACCACACGGCAGACACTCCGGAATCACCTGCCGGGCTTGCTGGAACCACCTGCCGGTCACGCCAACATCACCTCTCAGCTACGCCAGAACCACATGGCGGACACTCCGGAAACACCTCTCCGGCCGGCCGGAACCACCTCTCAGACGTGCCAGAACCATGTGCCTGAGATGCTTGAACCACTCCCCGAACAGACCGAAACCACCTGCCAGACCCGCCTGAACCCCCTGGCGAGCACGCCTGATCCACCTGCTCAACTAGCCGGAACCACCTTCCTGACACGCCAAAATCACCTGCCGGCTACGCCACAACCATTTGGTGAACTCTTCGGAATCACCTGCCGGGCTGGCTCCAGAAAAATTCGGCAGACACTCCGGAACCACCTGCCGGGCATGCCGGAACCACCTCTCAGACATGCCGGAACCACATGGAAATGACACCGGAAGCACCTGCCGAGCACGCCAGAACCACCTGCTCGACTCGCCAAAACCACCTGCTGGACACGCCAAAATCACCTGCCGGCTCCGCCACAACCATTTGGTGAACTCTTCGGAATCACCTGCCGGGCTTGCTGGAACCACCTGCCGGTCACGCCAACATCACCTGCCAGCTATGCTAGAACCACTTGGCGGACACCATGGAAACACCTGTCGGGCCGGCCGGAACCACCTCTCAGACGTGCTAGAACCATGTGCCTGAGATGCCGGAACCACTCCCCGAACAGAACGAAACCACCTGCCAGACCCGCCTGAAGCCCCTGGCGAGCACGCCTGATCCACCTGCTCAACTAGCCGGAACCAACTTCCTGACACGCCAAAATCACCTGCCAGGTCTACCAGAACCACTTGGTGGACACTCCGGAATCATCTGCCGGACATGCCAGAACCAGCTCTCAGACACACCAGAACAACGTGCCAGAGACGCCGGAAGCACCAGCTGAGCATGCCTGAGCCACCTGCTCGACTCGCAAGATACACCTGTCGGACATGCTAAAATCACCTGCCGGGTTCGCCAGAAACACTTGGCGGACGCTCCGGAATCACCTGTCGGGCGTGCCGGAACCTCCTCTCAGACTTGCCAGAACCATGTTCTGGACACGCCGGTACCACCTGCCGAGTATGCCGGAACCAGCTGATCCACTCCCCAGAACCACCTAGTGGACACGCCAAAATCAACTGCCGGCTACGCCAGAACCACTCGGCAGACACTCCGAAATCACAGGCCAGGCATTCCGGAACCACCTCTCAGAGCTGCCAGAACCACATGCCGGACACTCCGGAATCACCTGCCGGGCATGCTAGAACCACGTGCTGGACATGCCGGAACCACATGCCAGACATGCCGGAACCACCTGCCGGACATTCCGGAACCACCGGCTCGACTCGCCGGAACCATTGCCGGACATGCAAAATCACCTGCCGGCTACGCCAGAACAACTTGGCGAACACTCCGGTATCACATGCCGGGCATGCCGGAACCACCTCTCAGAGGTGCCAGAACCACATGCCGGACACTCCGGAATCACCTGCCGGCATGCCGGAACCACCTACCGGACATGCCGGAACCACCGGCTCGACTCCCCGGAACCATTGCCGGACATGCAAAATCACCTGCCGGCTACGCCAGAACCACTTGGCGAACACTCCGGAATCACCTGCCGGGCATGGCGGAACCACCTCTCAGACATGCCGGAACCAAATGCCAATGACACCGGAAGCACATTTCGAGCACGCCAGAATAACCTGCTCGACTCGCCAAAACCACCTGCTGGACACGCCAAAATCACCTGCTGGCTAGGCCACAACCATTTGGTGAACTCTTCGGAATCACCTGCCGGGCTGGCTGGAACCACCTGCCGGTCACGCAAACATCACCTGCCATCTATGGCAGAACCACTTGGCCGACACCATGGAAACACCAGTCGGGCCGGCCGGAACCACCTCTCAGAGTTGCTAGAACCATGTGCCTGAGATGCCGGAACCACACCACGAAAACACCGAAACCACCTGCCAGACCCGCCTGAACAACCTGCCGGTCACGCCGAAATCACCTACTCGACTCGCTGGAACCACCTACATGACACGCTAAAATCACCTGCCGGGTATGCCACAACCACTTGGTGGACACTCCGGAATCAGCTGCCGGAGATGCCAGAACCAGCTCTCAGACACACCAGAACCACGTGCCAGACACTCCGGAAGCACCAGCTGAGCATGCCTCAGCCACCTGCTCGACTCCCCAGATACACCTGTCAGACAGGCGAACATCACCTGCCGTGTACGCCAGAAACACTTGGCGGACGCTCCGGAATCACCTGTCGGGAGTGCTGGAACCACCTCTCAGACTTGCCAGAACCATGTTCTGGACACGCCGGTACCACCTGCCGAGTATGCCGGAACCAGCTGATCCACTCCCCAGAACCACATAGTGGACACGCCAAAATCAACTGCCAGCTGCGCCAAAACCACTCGGCAGACACTCCGGAATCACATGCTAGGCATTCCGGAACCACCTCTCAGAGGTGCCAGAACCAAATGCCGGACACTCCGGAATCACCTGCCGGGCATGCCAGAACCAGCTCTCAGACACACCAGAACCACGTGCCAGACACGCCGGAAGCACCTGCTGAGCATGCCTGAGCCAAATGCTCGACTTGCAAGAAACACCTGCCAGACACGCCAAAATCACCTGCCGGGTACGCCGGAACCACGTGGCGGACACTCCGGAATCACCTGTCGGGCTAGCCGGAACCAACTCTCAGACGTGCCAGAACCTCGTGCCGGTCACGCCAGAACCACCTGCCGGACACGCCGGAACCACCGGCTCGACCCGCCGGAAACACCGCCGGACATGCAAAATGACCTGCCGGCTACGCCGGAACCACTTGGCGAACACTCCGGAATCACCTGTCGGGCATGCCGGAACCGCCTCTCAGACTTGCCAGAACCATGTTCCGGACACGCCGGTACCACCTGCCGAGTATGCCGGAACCACGTGATCCACTCCGCAGAACCACCTGCTGGACATGCCAGAACCACTCGGCAGACACTCCGGAATCACATGCCAGGCATCCCGGAACCACCTCTCAGAGGTGCCAGAACCAAATGCCGGACACTCCGGTATCACCTGCCGGGCATGCCAGAACAACCTCTCAGAGGCGCCAGAATCACATGCCGGACACTCCGGAATCACCTGCCGGGCATGCCGGAACCACCTGATCCACTCACCAGAACCACCTGCTGGACATGCCGGAATGACCTGCCGGACATGCCGGAACCAGCGGCACGAATCGCCGGAACCATTGCCGGACATGCAAAATCACCTGCCGGCTACGCCGTAACCACTTGGCGAACACTCCGGAATCACCTGCCGGGCATGGCGGAACCAACTCTCCGACATGCCGGAACCACATGCCAATGACACCGGAAGCACCTGCCGAGCACGCCAGAACGACCTGCTTGACTCGCCAAAACCACCTGCTGGACACGCCGAAATCACCTGCCGGCTAGGCCACAACCATTTGGTAAACTCTTCGGAATCACCTGCTGGGCATTCTGGAACCACGTGCCGGTCACGCCAACATCACCTGCCAGCTATGCCAGAACCACTTGGCGGACGCTCCGGAATCACCTGTTGGGCGTGCCGGAACCACCTCTCAGACTTGCCAGAACCATGTTCTGGACACGTCGGTACCACCCGCCGAGTATGCCGGAACCAGCTGATCCACTCCCCAGAACCACCTAGTGGACACGCCAAAATCAACTGCCGGCTACGCCAGAACCACTTGGCAGACAATCCGGAATCACATGCCAGGCATTCCGGAACCACCTCTCAGAGGTGCCAGAACCACATGCCGGACACTCCGGAATCACCTGTCGGGCATGCCGGAACCAACTCTCAGACGTGCCAGAACCTCGTGCCGGACACGCCAGAACCACCTGCCGGACAGACCGGAAACACCTGCTGGACACGCCGGAACCACCGGCTCGACTCGCCGGAACCACCGCCGGACATGCAAAATGACCTTCCGGCTACGCCAGAACCACTTGGCGAACACTCCAGAATCACCTGTCGGGCATGCCGGAACCACCTCTCAGAGGTGCCAGAACCATGTTCCGGACACTCCGGTATCACATGCCGGGCATGCCGGAACCACCTCTCAGAGGTGCCAGAACCACATGCTGGACACTCCGGAATCACCTGCGGGGCATGCCGGAACCACCTCTCAGACTTGCCAGAACCATGTTCCGGACACCCCGGTACCACCTGCCGAGTATGCCGGAACCACCTGATCCACTCCCCAGAACCAACTGCTGGACACCCCAGAATCACCTGCCGGCTACGCCAGAACCACTCGGCAGACACTCCGGAACCACCTGCCGGGCATGCCGGAACCACCTCTCAGAGGTGCCAGAAGCACATGCCGGACACTCCGGAATCACCTGCCGGGCCGGCCGGAACCATCTCTCAGACGTGCCAGAACCATGTTCCGGACACGCCGGTACCACCTGCCGAGCTCGCCGGAACCACCAGCTGGTCACGCCAAAATCACCTGCCGGAGACGCCAGAACCATTCAGCAGACACTCCGGAATCACATGCCGGGCTGGCTGGAACCAGCTGCCGGTCACGCCAACATGAGCTTTCAGCTACGCAGGAACCACTTGGCGGACACTCCGGAAACACCTGTAGGGCCGGCCGGAACCACCTCTCAGACGTGCCAGAACCATGTGCCTGAGATGCCGGAACCACACCCCGAACAGACCGAAACCACCTGCCTGACCCGCCTGAACCCCCTGGCGAGCACGCCTGATCCACCTGCTCAACTAGCCGGAACCACCTTCCAGACACGCCAAAATCACCTGCCGGGTATGCCACAACCACTTGGTGGACACTCCGGAATCATCTGCCGGAAATGACAGAAGCAGCCTTCTGACACACCAGAACCACGTGCCGGACACGCCGGAAGCACCTGCTGATCATGCCTGAGCCACATGCTCGACTTGCAAGAAACACCTGCCAGACACGCCAAAATCACCTGCCGGGTACGCCAGAACCAGGTGGCGGACACTCCGGAATCACCTGTCGGGCATGCCGGAACCAACTCTCAGACGTGCCAGAACCTCGTGCCGGTCACGCCAGAACCACCTGCCGGACAGACCGGAAACACCTGCCGGACGCGCCGGAACCACCGGCTTGACTCGCCGGATCCACCGCTGGACATGCAAAATGACCTGCCGGCTACGCCAGAACTACTTGGCGAAGACTCCGGAATCACCTGCCGGGCATGGCGGAACCACCTCTCAGACATGCCGGAACCACATGCCAATGACACCGGAAGCACATTTCGAGCACGCCAGAATAACCTGCTCGACTCGCCAAAACCACCTGCTGGACACGCCAAAATCAACTGCCGGCTAGGCCACAACCATTTGGTGAACTCTTCGGAATCACCTGCCGGGCTGGCTGGAACCACCTGCCGGTCACGCAAACATCACCTGCCATCTATGGCAGAACCACTTGGCCGACACCATGGAAACACCTGTCGGGCCGGCCGGAACCACCTCTCAGAGTTGCCAGAACCATGTGCCTGAGATGCCGGAACGACACCACGAAAACACCGAAACCACCTGCCAGACCCGCCTGAACAACCTGCCGATCACGCCGAAATCACCTACTCGACTCGCTGGAACCACCTACATGACACGCTAAAATCACCTGCCGGGTATGCCACAACCACTTGGTGGACACTCCGGAATCAGCTGCCGGAGATGCCAGAACCAGCTCTCAGACACACCAGAACCACGTGCCAGACACTCCGGAAGCAACAGCTGAGCATGCCTCTGCCACCTGCTCGACTCGCAAGATACACCTGTCGGACAGGCGAACATCACCTGCCGTGTACGCCAGAAACACTTGGCGGACGCTCCGGAATCACCTGTCGGGAGTGCTGGAACCACCTCTCAGACTTGCCAGAACCATGTTCTGGACACGCCGGTACCACCTGCCGAGTATGCCGGAACCAGCTGATCCACTCCCCAGAACCACATAGTGGACACGCCAAAATCAACTGCCAGCTGCGCCAAAACCACTCGGCAGACACTCCGGAATCACATGCTAGGCATTCCGGAACCACCTCTCAGAGGTGCCAGAACCAAATGCCGGACACTCCGGAATCACCTGCCGGGCATGCCAGAACCAGCTCTCAGAGACACCAGAATCACGTGCCAGACACGCCGGAAGCACCTGCTGAGCATGCCTGAGCCAAATGCTCGACTTGCAAGAAGCACCTGCCAGACACGCCAAAATCACCTACCGGGTATGCCAGAACCACTTGGCGAAAACTCCGGAATCACCTGTGGGGCATGCCGGAACCACCTCTCAGACTTGCCAGAACCATGTTCCGGACACGCCGGTACCACCTGCCGAGTATGCCGGAACCACCTGATCCACTCCCCAGAACCACCTGCTGGACACGCCAGAATCACCTGCCGACTACGCCAGAACCACTCGGCAGACACTCTGGAACCACCTGCCGGGCATGCCGGAACCACCTCTCAGAGGTGCCAGAACCACATGCCGGACACTCTGGAACCACCTGCCGGGCATGCCGGAACCACCTCTCAGAGGTGCCAGAACCACATGCCGGACACTCCGGAATCACCTGCCGGGCATGCCGGAACCACCTCTCAGACGTGCCAGAACCATGTTCCGGACATGCCGGAACCACCTGCCGAACTCGCCGGAACCACCAGCTGGACACGCCAAAATCACCTGCCGGCTACGCCAGAACCATTCAGCAGACACTCCGGAATCACCTGCCGGGCTGGCTGGAACCACCTGTCGGTCACGCCAACATCACCTTTCAGCTAAGCCAGAACCCCTAGGCGGACACTCCGGAAACACGTGTAGGGCCGGCCAGAACCACATCTCAGACGTGCCAGAACCATGTGCCTGAGATGCCGGAACCACACCCCGAACAGACCGAAACCACCTGACAGACCCGCCTGAACCCCCTGGCGAGCACGCCTGATCCACCTGCTCAACTAGCCGGAACCACCTTCCAGACACGCCAAAAACACCTGCCAGGTCTACCAGAACCACTTGGTGGACACTCCGGAATCATCTGCCAGAAATGCCAGAACCAGACCTCTGACACACCAGAACCACGTGCTGGACACGCCGGAAGCACCTGCTGATAATGCCTGAGCCACATGCTCGACTTGAAAGAAACACTTACCATACACGCCAAAATCACCTGCCGGGTACGCCAGAACCACGAGGCGGACTCTCTGGAATCACCTGTCGGGCATGCCGGAACCAACTATCAGACGTGCCAGAACCTCGTGCCGGACACGCCAGAACCACCTGCCTGACAGACCGGAAACACCTGCCGGACACGCCGGAACCACCGGCTTGACTCGCCGGAACCACCGCCGGACATGCAAAATGACATGCCAGCTACGCCAGAACCACTTGGCGAACACTCCGGAATCAAATGTCGGGCATGCCGGAACCACCTCTCAGACTTGCCGGAACCATGTTCCGGACACGCCGGTACCACCTGCCGAGTATACCGGAACCACCTGATCCACTCCCCAGAACCACCTGCTGGACACGCCAGAATCACCTGCCGACTACGCCAGAACCACTCGGCAGACACTCCGGAATCACCTGCCGGGCATGCCGGAACCACCTCTCAGAGGTGCCAGAACCGCATGCCGGACACTCCGGAATCACCTGCCGGGCATGCCGGAACCATCTCTCAGACGTGCCAGAACCATGTTCCGGACACGCCGGTACCACCTGCCGAGCTCGCCGGAACCACCTGCTGGACACTCCAAAATCACCTGCCGGCTACGCCAGAACCACTCGGCAGACTCTCCGGAATCACCTGCGGGGCTGGCTGGAACCACATGCCGGTGACGCCAACATCACCTTTCAGCTACGGCAGAACCACTTTCCGGAGACTCCGGAATCACCTGTCGGGCCGGCCGCAACCACCTCTCAGACGTGCCAGAACCATGTGCCTGAGATGCCGGAGGCACTCCCCGAACAGACCGAAACCACCTGCCAGACCCGCCTGAACCCCTGGCGAGCACGCCTGATCCACCTGCTCAACTAGCCGGAACCACATTCCTGACACAGCAAAATCACCTGCCGGCTATGCCGCAACCATTTGGTGAACTCTTCAGAATCACCTGCCGGGCTGGCTCCAGAACCACTCGGCAGACACTCCGGAACCACCTGCCGGGCATGCCAGAACCACCTCTCAGACATGCCGGAACCACATGCCAATGACACCGGAAGCACCTGCCGAGCACGCCAGAACCACCTGCTCGACTCGCCAAAACCACCTGCTGGACACGCCAAAATCACCTGCCGGCTACACCAGAACCACTCTGCAGACACTCCGGAATCACATGCCTGGTATTCCGGAACCACCTCTCAGAGGTGCCAGAACCAAATCACGGACACTCCGGTATCACCTGCCAGGCATGCCGGAACCACCTCTCAGAGGTGCCAGAACGACATGCCGGACACTCCGGAATCACCTGCCGGGCTGGCTGGAACCACCTGCCGGTCACGCCAACATCACCGTTCAGCTACGCCAGAACCACTTGGCGGACACTCCGGAAACACCTGTCAGGCCGGCCGGAACCACCTCTCAGACGTGCCAGAACCATGTGCCTGAGATGCCGGAACCACTCCCCGAACAGACCGAAACCACCTGCCAGACCCGCCTGAACCCCCTGGTGAGCACGCCTGATCCACCTGCTCAACTAGACGGAACCACATTCCAGACACGCCAAAATCACCTGCAGGCTACGCCACAACCATTTGGTGAACTCTTCGGAATCACCAGCCGGGCTGGCTCCAGAACCACTCGACAGACACTCCGGAACCACCTGCCGGGCATGCCGGAACCACCTCTCAGACATGACGGAACCACATTCCAATGACACCGGAATCTCCTGCCGAGCATGCCAGAACCACCTGCCGGGCTGGCTGGAACCACCTGCCGGTCACGCCAACATCACCGTTCAGCTACGCCAGAACCACTTGGCGGACACTCCGGAAACACCTGTCGGGCCGGCCGGAACCAACTCTCAGACGTGCCAGAACCTCGTGCCAGACACGCCAGAACCACCTGCCGGACAGACCGGAAACACCTGCTGGACACGCCGGAACCACCGGCTCGACTCGCCGGAACCACCGCCGGACATGCAAAATGACCTGCCGGCTACGCCAGAACCACTTGGCGAACACTGTGGAATCACCTGTCAGGCATGCCAGAAACACCTCTCAGAATTGCCAGAACCATGTTCCGGACACGCCGGTACCACCAGCCGAGTATGCCGGAACCACATGATCCACTCCCCAGAACCACCTGCTTGACACGCCAGAATCACCTGCCAGCTACGCCAGAACAACTCGGCAGACACTCCGGAACCACCTGCCGGGCATGCCGGAACCACCTCTCAGAATTGCCAGAACCACATGCCGGACACTCCGGAATCACCTGCCGGGCATGCCGGAACGATCTCTCAGATGTGCCAGAACCATGTTCCGGACACGCCGATACCACCTGCCGAGCTCGCCGGAACCACCTGATGCACACGCCAAAATCACCTGCCGGCTACTCCAGAATCACTCGGCAGACACTCCGGAATGACCTGCAGGGCTGGCTGGAACCACCTGCCGGTCACGCCAACATCACCTTTCAGCTACGCCAGAACCACTTGGCGGACACTCCGGAATCACCTGTCGGGCATGCCGGAACCACCGCTCAGACTTGCCAGAACCAAGTTCCGGACACGCCGGTACCACCTGCCGAGTATGCCGGAACCACCTGATCCACTCCCCAGAACCAACTGCTGGATACGCCAGAATCACCTGCTGGCTACTCCAGAACCATTCGGCAGACACTCCGTAACCAACTGCCGGGCATGCCGGAGACACCTCTCAGAGGTGCCAGAACCACATGCCGGACACTCCGGAATCACCTGCCGGGCATGCCGGAACCATCTCTCAGACTTGCCAGAACCATGTTCCGGACATGCCGGAACCACCTGCCGAGCTCGCCGGAACCACCTGCTGGACATGCCAAAATCACCTGCCGGCTATGGCAGAACCACTTGGCAGACACTCCGGAATCACATGCCAGGCATTCCGGAACCACCTCTCAGAGGTGCCAGAACCAAATGCTGGACACTCCGGTATCACCTGCCGGGCATGCCGGAACCACCTCTCAGAGGTGCCAGAACCACATGACGGACACTCCGGAATCACCTGCCGGGCATGCCGGAACCACCTGCCGGACATGACGGAACCACCGGCTCGACTCGCCGGAACCATTGCCGGACATGCAAAATCACCTGCCGGCTATGCCAGAACCACTTGGCGAACACTCCGGAATCACCTGCCGGGCATGGCGGAACCACCTCTCAGACATGCCGGAACCACATGCCAATGACACCGGAAGCACCTGCCGAGCACGCCAGAACCACCTGCTCGACTCGCCAAAACCACCTGCTGGACACGCCAAAATCACCTTTCAGCTACGCCAGAACCACTAGGCGGACACTCCGGAAACACCTGTCGGGCCGGCCGGAACCACCTCTCAGACGTGCCAGAACCATGTGCCTGAGATGCCGGAACCACTCCCCGAACAGACCGAAATCACCTGCCAGACCCGCCTGAACCCCCTGGCGAGCACGCCTGATCCACCGGCTCAACTAGCCGGAACCACCTTCCTGACACGCCAAAATCACCTGCCAGGTCTACCAGAACCACTTTGTGGACACTCCGGAATCATCTGCCGGACATGCCAGAACCAGCTCTCAGACACACCAGAACCACGTGCCAGAGATGCCGGAAGCAGCAGCTGAGCATGCCTGAGCCACCTGCTCGACTCGCAAGAAACACCTGTCGGACATGCCAAAATCACCTGCCGGGTACGCCAGAAACACTTGGCGGACGCTCCAGAATCACCTGTCGGGCGTGCCGGAACCACCTCGCAGACTTGCCAGAACCATGTTCTGGAGACGCCGGTACCACCTGTTGAGTCTGCCGGAACCAGCTGATCCACTCCCTAGAACCACATAGTGGACACGCCAAAATCAACTGCCTGCTAGGCGGGAACCACCGGCTCGACTCGCCGGAACCACCGCCGGACTTGCAAGATGACCTGCCGGCTACGTCAGAACCACTTGGCGAACACTCCCGAATCACCTGTCGGGCATGCCGGAACCACCTCTCAGACTTGCCAGAACCATGTTCCGGACACCCCGGTACCACCTGCCGAGTATGCCGGAACCACCTGATCGACTCCCCAGAACCACCTCTGGACACCCCAGAATCACCTGCCGGCTACGCCAGAACCACTCGGCAGACACTCCGGAACCACTTGCCGGGCATGCCGGAACCACCTCTCAGAGGTTCCAGAACCACATGCCGGACACTCCGGAATCACCTGCCGGGCATGCCGAAACCATCTCTCAGACGTGCCAGAACCATGTTCCGGACACGCCGGTACCACCTGCCAAGCTCGGCGGAACTACCTGCTGGACACGCCAAAATCACCTGCCGGCTACGCCAGAACCATTCAGGAGACACTCCGGAATGACCTGCCGGTCTGGCTGGAACCACCTGCCGGTCACGCCAACATCACCTTTCAGCTACGTCGGAACCACTTGGGGGACACTCCGGAAACAGCTGTAGGGCCGGCCGGAACCACATCTCAGACGTGCCAGAACCATGTGCCTGAGATGACGGAACCACACCCCGAACAGACCGAAACCACCTGCCAGACCCGCCTGAACCCCCTGGCGAGCACGCCTGATCCACCTGCTCAACTAGACAGAACCACCTTCCAGACGTGCCAAAATCACCTGCCAGGTATACCAGAACCACTTGGTGGACACTCCGGAATCATCTGCCGGAAATGCCAGAACCAGCCCTCTGACACACCAGAACCACGTGCCGGACACGCCGGAAGCACCTGCTGATCATGCCGGAGCCACATGCTCGACTTGCAAGAAACACCTGCCAGACACGCCAAAATCACCTGCCGGGTACGCCAGAAACACTTGGCGGACGCTCCGGAATCACCTGTTGGGCGTGCCGGGAACACCTCTCAGACTTGCCAGAACCACATGCCGGACACTCCGGAATCACCTGCCGGGCATGACGGAACCACCTGCTGGACATGCCGGAATCACCTGCCGGACATGCCGGAACCACCGGCTCGACTCGCCGGAACCATTGCCAGACATGCAAAATGACCTGCCGGCTATGCCTGAACCACTTGGGGAACACTCTAGAATCACCTGCCGGGCATGGCGGAAGCACCTCTCAGACATGCCGGAACCACATGCCAATGACACCGGAAGCACCTGCCGAGCACGCCAGAACCACCTGCTCGACTCGCCAAAACCACCTGCTGGACACGCCTAAATCACCTGCCAGCAGCGCCAGAACCACATGGCAGACACTCCGGAATCACCTGCCGGGCTGGCTGGAACCACCTGCCGGTCACACCAACATCACCTCTCAGCTACGCCACAACCACTTGGCGGACACTCCGGAAACACCTCTCCGGCAGGCCGGAACCACCTATCAGACGTGCCAGAACCATGTGCCTGAGATGCCGGAACCACTCCCCGAACAGACCGAAACCACCTGCCAGACCCGCCTGAACCCCCTGGCGAGCACGCCTGATCCACCTGCTCAACTAGCAGGAACCACCTTCCTGACACGCCAAAATCACCTGCCGGCTACGCCACAACCATTTGGTGAACTCTTCAGAATCACCTGCCGGTCTCGCTCCAGAACCATTCGGCAGACTCTCCGGAACCACCTGCCGGGCATGCCGGAACCACCTCTCAGACATGCCGGAACCACATTCCAATGACACCGGAAGCACCTGCCGAGCACGCCAGAACCACCTGCTCGACTCGCCCAAACCACCTGCTGGGCACGCCAAAATCACCCACCGGCTACGCCACAACCATTTGTTGAACACTTTGGAATCACCTGCCGGGCTGGGTGGAACCACCTGCCGGTCACGCCAACATCACCTGCCAGCTATGCCAGAACCACTTGGCGGACACTCCGGAAACACCTGTAGGGCCGGCCGGAACCACCTATCAGACGTGCCAGAACCATGTGCCTGAGATGCCGGAACCACACCCCGAACAGACCGAAACCACCTGCCAGACCCGCCTGAACCACCTGCCGAGCACGCCGGAACCACCTACTCGACTCGCTGGAACCACCTACATGACACGCTAAAATCACCTGCCAGGTATGCCACAACCACTTGGTGGACACTCCGGAATCATCTGCCGGACATGCCAGAACCAGCTCTCAGACACACCAGAACCACGTGCCAGACACGCCGGAAGCACCTGCTGAGCATGCCTGAGCCAAATGCTCGACTTGCAAGAAACACCTGCCAGACAAGCCAAAATCACCTGCCGGGTACACCAAAACCACGTGGCGGACACTCTGGAATCACCTGTCCGGCATGCCGGAACCAACTCACAGACGTGCCAGAACCTCATGCCGGTCACGCCAGAACCACCTGCCGGACACGCCGGGACCACCGGCTCGACTCGCCGGAACCACCGCCGGACATGCAAAATGACCTGGCGGCTACGCCGGAACCACTTGGCGAACACTCCAGAATCACCTGTCGGACATGCCGGAAACACCCCTCAGACTTGCCAGAACCATGTTCCTGACACGCCGGTACCACCTGCCGAGTATGCCGGAACCACCTGATGCACTCCTCAGAACCACCTGCTGGACACGCCAGAATCACCTGCCGACTACGCCAGAACCACTCGGCAGACACTCCGGAATCACCTGTCGGGCATGCCGGAACCACCTCTCAGAGGTGCCAAAACCACATGCCGGACACTCCCGAATCACCTGCCTGGCATGGCGGAACCACCTCTCAGACATGCCGGAACCACATGCCAATGACACAGGAAGCACCTGCCGAGCACGCCAGAACCACCTGCTCGACTCGCCAAAACCACCTGCTGGAACGCCAAAATCACCTGCCGGCTACGCCACAACCATTTGGTGAACACTTCGGAATCACCTGACGGTCTGGCTCCAGAACCACTCGGCAGACGCTCCGGAACCACCTGCCGGGCATGCCGGAACCAACTCTCAGACATGCCGGAACCACATGCCCATGACACCGGAAGCACCTGCCGAGCACGCCAGAACCACCTGCTAGACTCACCAAAACCACCTGCTGGACACGCCAAAATCAGCTGCCGGCTACGCCACAACCATTTGGTGAACACTTCGGGATCACCTGCCGGGCTGGCTGGAACCACCTCTCAGAGGTGCCAGAACCACATGCCGGACACTCCGGAATCACCTGCCGCGCATGCCGGAACCACCTCTCAGAGGTGCCAGAACCACATGCCGGACACTCCGGAGTCACCTGCCTGGCATTCCGGAACCATCTCTCAGACGTGCCAGAACCATGTTCCGGACACGCTGGTACCACCTGCGAGCTTGCCGGAACCACCTGCTGGACACGCCAAAATCACCTGCCGGCTACGCCAGAACCACACGGCAGACACTCCGGAATCACCTGCCGGGCTGGCTGGAACCACCTGCATGTCACGCCAACATCAACTTTCAGCTACGCCAGAACCACTTGGCGGACACTCCGGAAACACCTCTCCGGCCGGCCGGAACCACCTCTCAGACGTGCCAGAACCATGTGCCTGAGATGCCGGAACCACTCCCCGAACAGACCGAAACCACCTGCCAGACCCGCCTGAACCCACTGGCGAGCACGCCTCATCCACCTGCTCAACTAGCCGGAACCACCTTCCTGACATGCCAAAATAACCTGCCGGCTACGCCACAAGCATTTGGTGAACTCTTCGGAATCACCTGCCGGGCTGGCTCCAGAACCACTCGGCAGACTCTCTGGAACCACCTGCCGGGCATGCCGGAACCACCTCTCAGACATGCCGGAACCACATGCCCATGATACCGGAAGCACCTGCCGAGCACGCCAGAACCACCTGCTCGACTCGCCAAAACCACCTGCTGGACACGCCAAAATCACCTGCCGGCTACGCCACAACCATGTGGTGAACACTGCGGAATCACCTGCCGGGCTTGCTGGAACCACCTGCCGGTCACGCCAACATCACCTGCCAGCTATGCCAGAACCACTTGGCGGACAGCATGGAAACACCTGACGGGCCGGCCGGAACCACCTCTCAGACGTGCCAGAACCATGAGCCTGAGATGCCGGAACCACTCCCCGAACAGACCGAAACCACCTGCCAGACCCGCCTGAACCCCCTGGCGAGCACGCCTGATCCACCTGCTCAACTAGCCGGAACCACCTTCCTGACACGCCAAAATCACCTGCCAGGTCTACCAGAACCACTTGGTGGACACTCCGGAATCATCTGTCGGACATGCCAAACCAGCTCTCAGACACAGCAGAACCACGTGCCAGAGACGCCGGAAGCACCAGCTGAGCATGCCTGAGCCACCGGCTCGACTCGCAAGAAACACCTGTCGGACATGCCAAATTCACCTGCCGGGTACGCCAGAAACACTTGGCGGACGCTCCGGAATCACAGGTCGGGCGTGTCGGAACCACCTCTCAGACTTGCCAGAACCATGTTCTGGACACGCCGGTACCACCTGCCGAGTATGCCGGAACCAGCTGATCCACTCCCCAGAACCACCTAGTGGACACGCCAAAGTCAACTGCCGGCTACGACAGAACCACTCGGTAGACACTCCGGAATCACATGCCAGGCATTCCGGAACCACCTCTCAGAGGTGCCAGAACCAAATGCCGGACACTCCGGTATCACCTGCCGGGCATGCCGGAACCACCTCTCAGAGGTGCCAGAACCACATGACGGACACTCCGGAATCACCTTCCGGGCATGCCGGAAGCACCTGCCGGACATGCCCGAACCACGGGCTCGACTCGCCGGAACCATTGCCGGACATGCAAAATCACCTGCCAGGTACGCCAGAACAACCTGGCACACACTGCGGAATCACTTGCCGGGCATGGCGGAACCACCTCTCAGACATGCCGGAACCACATGCCAATGACAACGGAAGCACCTGCAGAGCACGCCAGAACCACCTGCTCGACTCGCCAAAACCACCTGCTGGACACGCCAAAATCACCTGCCGGCTACGCCACAGCCATTTGGTGAACTCTTCGGAATCACCTGCCAGGCTGGCTGGAACCACCTGCCGGTCACGCCAACATCACCTGCCAGCTATGCCAGAACCACTTGGCGGACACCATGGAAACACCTGTCGGGCCGGCCGGAACCACCTATCAGACGTGCCAGAACCATGTGCCTGAGATGCCAGATCCACACCCCGAACAGACCGAAACCACCTGCCAGACCCGCCTGAACCACCTGCCGAGCACGCCGGAACCACCTACTCGACTTGCTGGAACCACCTACCTGACACGCTAAAATCACCTGCCGGGTGGACACTCCGGAATCATCTGCCGGACATGCCAGAACCAGCTATCAGACACAACAGAACCACGTGCCGGACAGGCCGGAAGCACCTGCTGATCATGCCTGAGCCAAATGCACGCCAAAATCACATGCCGGGTACGCCAGAACCTCGTGGCGCACACTCCGGAATCACCTGTCGGGCATGCCGGAACCAACTCTCAGACGTGCCAGAACCTTGTGCTGGACATGCCAGAAACACCTGCCGGAAAGCCCGGAAACACCTGCTGGACACGCCAGAACCACTCGGCCGACACTCCGGAATCACATGACAGGCATCCCGGAACCACCTCTCAGAGGTGCCAGAACCAAATGCCGGACACTCCGGAATCACCTGCCGGGCATGCCGGAACCACTTGCCGGACATGCCGGAACCACCGGCTCGCTCGCCGGAACCATTGCCGGACATGCAAAATCACCTGCCGGCTATGCCAGAACCACTTGGCGAACACTCCGGAATCACCTGTCAGGCCGGCCGGAACCAACTCTCAGACGTGCCAGAACCATGTGCCTGAGATGCCGGAACCACTCCCCGAACAGACCGAAACCACCTGCCAGACCTGCCTGATCCCCTGGCGAGCACGCCTGATCCACCTGCTCAACTAGCCGGAACCACCTTCGTGACATGCCAAAATCACCTGCCAGGTATACCAGAACCACTTGGAGGACACTCCGGAATCACCTGCCGGGCATGCCGGAACCATCTCTCAGACGTGCCAGAACCATGTTCCGGACACGCCGGTACCACCTGCCGAGCTCGCCGGAACCACCTGCTGGACACGCCAAAATCACCTGCAGGCTACGCCAGAACCACTCGGCAGACACTCCGGAATCACATGCCAGTCATTCCGGAACCACCTTTCAGAGGTGCCAGAACCAAATGCCGGACACTCCGGTATCACCTGCCGGGCATGCCGGAACCACCTCTCACAGGTGCCAGAACCACATGCCGGACACTCCGGAATCACCTGCCGCGCATGCTGGAACCACCTGCCGGACATGCCGGAACCACCGGCTCGACTCGCCGGAACCATTGCCGGACATGCAAAATCACCTGCCGGCTACGCCAGAACCACTTGGCGAACACTCCGGAATCACCTGCCGGGCATGGCGGAACCACCTCTCAGACATGCCGGAACCGCATGCCAATGACACCGGAAGCACCTGCCGAGCACGCCAGAACCACCTGCTCGACTCGCCAAAACCACCTGCTGGACACGCCAAAATCACCTTCCGGCTACGCCACAACCATTTGGTGAACACTTCGGAATCACCTCCCGGGCTGGCCGGTACCACCTTCCGGTCACGCCAACATCACCTGCCAGCTATGCCAGAACCACTTGGCGTACACCATGGAAACACCTGTCGGGCCGGCCGGAACCACCTATCAGACGTGCCAGAACCATGTGCCTGAGATGCAGGAACCACACCCCGAACAGACTGAAACCACCTGCCACACCCGCCTGAACCACCTGCTGAGCACGCCGGAACCACCTACTCGACTCGCTGGAACCACCTACCTGACACGCTAAAATCACCTGCAGGGTATGCCACAACCACTTGGTGGACACTCCGGAACCATCTGCCGGACATGCCAGAACCAGCTCTCAGACACACCAGAATCACGTGCCAGACACGCCGGAAGCACCTGCTGAGCATGCCTGAGCCAAATGCTCGACTTGCAAGAAACACCTGCCAGACAAGCCAAAATCACCTGCCGGGTACGCCAAAACCACGTGGCGGACACTCTGGAATCACCTGTCTGGCATGCCGGAAGCAACTCTCAGACGTGCCAGAACCTCGTGCCGGTCACGCCAGAACCACCTGACGGACAAGCCGGAACCACCGGCTCGACTCGCCGGAACCACCGCCGGACATGCAAAATGACCTGCCGGCTATGCCAGAACCACTTGGCGAACACTCCGGAATCACCTGTCGGGCATGCCGGAACCACCTCTCAGACTTGCCAGAACCATGTTCCGGACACGCCGGTACCACCTGCCTAGTATGCCGGAACCACCTGATCCACTCCCCAGAAACACCTGCTGGACACGCCAGAATCACCTGCCGGCTACGCCAGAACCACTCGGCAGACACTCCGGAATCACCTGCCGGGCATGCCGGAACCACCTCTCAGAGGTGCCAGAACCAAATGCCGGACACTACGGAATCACCTTCCGGTCATGCCGGAACCACCTGCCGGACATGCCGGAACCACCGGCTCGCTCGCCGGAACCATTGCTGGACATGCAAAATCACCTGCCGGCTACGCCAGAACCACTTGGCGAACACTCCGGAATCACCTGCCGGGCATGGCGGAACCACCTCTCAGACTTGCCAGAACCATGTTCCGGACACGCCGGTACCACCTGCCGAGTATGCCGGAACCATCTGATGCACTCCCCAGAACCACCTGCTGGACACGCCAGATTCACCTGCCGGCTACGCCAGAACCACTCGGCAGACACTCCGGAACCACCTGCCGGGCATGCCGGAACCACCTCTCAGAGGTGCCAGAACCACATGCCGGACACTCCGGAATCACCTGCCGGGCATGCCGGAACCATCTCTCAGACGTGCCAGAACCATGTTCCGGACACGCCGGTACCACCTGCTGAGCTCGCCGGAACCACCTGCTGGACACGCCAAAATCACCTGCCGGCTACGCCAGAACCACTCGGCAGACACTGCGGAATCACCTGCCGGCCTGGCTGGAACCACCTGCCGGTCACGCCAACATCACCTTTCAGCTACGCCAGAACCACTTGGCGGACACTCCGGAAACACCTGTCGGGCCGGCCGGAACCACCTCTCAGACGTGCCAGAACCATGTGCCTGAGATGCCGGAACCACTCCCCGAACAGACCGAAACCACCTGCCAGACCCGCCTGAACCCCCTGCCGAGCACGCCTGATCCACCTGCTCAAGTAGCCGGAACCACCTTCCTGACACGCCAAAATCACCTGCCAGGTCTACCAGAACCACTTTGTGGACACTCCGGGATCACCTGCCGGGCATGCCGGAACCATCTCTCAGACGTGCCACAGCCATGTTCCGGACACGCCGGTACCACCTGCCGAGCTCGCCAGAACCACCTGCCGGTCACGCCAACATCACCTTTCAGCTACGCCAGAACCACTTGGTGGACACTCCGGAAACACCTCTCCGGCCGGCCGGAAACACCTCTCAGACGGGCCAGAACCATGTGCCTAAGATGCCGGAACCACTCCCCGAACAGAACGAAACAACCTGCCAGACCTGCCTGAACCCACAGGCGAGCACGCCTGATCCACCTGCTCAACTAGCCGGAACCACCTTCCTGACACGCCAAAATGACCTGCCAGCTACGCCACAACCATTTGGTGAACTCTTCGGAATCACCTGCCGGGCTGGCTCCAGAACCACTCGGCAGACTCTCCGGAACCACCTGCCGGGCATGCCGGAACCACCTCTCAGATATGCCGGAACCATGTTCTGGACACGCCGGTACCACCTGCTGAGTATGCCGGAACCAGCTGATCCACTCCCCAGAACAACCTAGTGGACACGCCAAAATCAACTGCCGGCTACGCCAGAACCACTCGGCAGACACTCCGGAATCACATGCCAGGCATTCCGGAACCAGCTCTCAGAGGTGCCAGAACCAAATGCCGGACACTCCGGTATCACCTGCCGGGCATGCCGGAACCACCTCTCAGAGGTGCCAGAACCACATGCCGGACACTCCGGAATCACCTGCCGGGCATGCTGGAACCACCTGCCGGACATGCCGGAACCACCGGCTTGACTCGCCGGAACCATTGCCGGACATGCAAAATCACCTGCCGGCTACGCCAGAACCACTTGGCGAACACTCCGGAATCACCTGCCTGGCATGGCGGAACCACCTCTCAGACATGCCGGAACCGCATGCCAATGACACCGGAAGCACCTGCCGAGCACGCCAGAACCACCTGCTCGACTCGCCAAAACCACCTGCTGGACACGCCAAAATCACCTTCCGGCTACGCCACAACCAGTTGGTGAACACTTTGGAATCACCTGCCGGGCTGGCTGGAACCACCTGCCGGTCACGACAACATCACCTGCCAGCTATGCCAGAACCACTTGGCGTACACCATGGAAACACCTGTCGGGCCGGCCGCAACCACCTCTCAGACGTGCCAGAACCATGAGCCTGAGATGCCGGAACCACTCCCCGAACAGACCGAAACCACCTGCCAGACGCGCCTGAACCCCCTGGCGAGCACGCCTGATCCACCTGCTCAACTAGCCCGAACCACCTTCCTGACACGCCAAAATCACCTGCCAGGTATACCAGAACCACTTGGTGGACACTCCGGAATCATCTGCCGGACATGCCAGAACCAGCTCTCAGACACACCAGAACCACGTGCCAGAGACGCCGGAAGCACCAGCTGAGCATGCCTGAGCCACCTGCTCGACTCGCAAGATACACCTGTCGGACATGCTAAAATCACCTGCCGGGTACGCCAGAAACACTTGGCGGACGCTCGGGAATCACCTGTCGGGCGTGCCGGAACATCATCTCAGACTTGCCAGAACCATGTTCTGGAAACGCCGGTACCACCTGCCGAGTATGCCGGAACCAGCTGATCCACTCCCCAGAACCACCTAGTGGACACGCCAAAATCAACTGCCGGCTACGCCAGAACCACTCGGCAGACACTCCGGAATCACAGGCCAGGCATTCCGGAACCACCTCTCAGAGCTGCCAGAACCACATGCCGGACACTCCGGAATCACCTGCCGGGCATGCTGGAACCACGTGCTGGACATGCCGGAACCACATGCCAGACATGCCGGAACCACCTGCCGGACATTCCGGAACCACCGGCTCGACTCGCCGGAACCATTGCCGGACATGCAAAATCACCTGCCGGCTACGCCAGAACCACTTGGCGAACACTCCGGAATCACCTGCCGGGCATGGCGGAACCACCTCTCAGACATGCCGGAACCACATGCCAATGACACCGGAAGCACATTTCGAGCACGCCAGAATAACCTGCTCGACTCGCCAAAACCACCTGCTGGACACGCCAAAATCACCTGCCGGGTACGCCAGAACCACGTGGCGGACACTCCGGAATCACCTGTCGGGCTAGCCGGAACCAACTCTCAGACGTGCCAGAACCTCGTGCCGGTCACGCCAGAACCACCTGCCGGACACGCCGGAACCACCGGCTCGACCCGCCGGAACCACCGCCGGACATGCAAAATGACCTGCCGGCTACGCCGGAACCACTTGGCGAACACTCCGGAATCACCTGTCGGGCATGCCGGAACCGCCTCTCAGACTTGCCAGAACCATGTTCCGGACACGCCGGTACCACCTGCCGAGTATGCCGGAACCACGTGATCCGCTCCCCAGAACCACCTGCTGGACACGCCAGAACCACTCGGCAGACACTCCGGAATCACATGCCAGGCATCCCGGAACCACCTCTCAGAGGTGCCAGAACCAAATGCCGGACACTCCGGTATCACCTGCCGGGCATGCCAGAACAACCTCTCAGAGGCGCCAGAATCACATGCCGGACACTCCGGAATCACCTGCCGGGCATGCCGGAACCACCTGATCCACTCACCAGAACCACCTGGTGGACATGCCGGAATGACCTGCCGGACATGCCGGAACCAGCGGCTCGAATCGCCGGAACCATTGCCGGACATGCAAAATCACCTGCCGGCTACGCCGTAACCACTTGGCGAACACTCCGGAATCACCTGCCGGGCATGGCGGAACCAACTCTCCGACATGCCGGAACCACATGCCAATGACACCGGAAGCACCTGCCGAGCACGCCAGAACGACCTGCTTGACTCGCCAAAACCACCTGCTGGACACGCCGAAATCACCTGCCGGCTAGGCCACAACCATTTGGTAAACTCTTCGGAATCACCTGCTGGGCATTCTGGAACCACGTGCCGGTCACGCCAACATCACCTGCCAGCTATGCCAGAACCACTTGGCGGACGCTCCGGAATCACCTGTTGGGCGTGCCGGAACCACCTCTCAGACTTGCCAGAACCATGTTCTGGACACGCCGGTACCACCCGCCGAGTATGCCGGAACCAGCTGATCCACTCCCCAGAACCACCTAGTGGACACGCCAAAATCAACTGCCGGCTACGCCAGAACCACTTGGCAGACAATCCGGAATCACATGCCAGGCATTCCGGAACCACCTCTCAGAGGTGCCAGAACCACATGCCGGACACTCCGGAATCACCTGTCGGGCATGCCGGAACCAACTCTCAGACGTGCCAGAACCTCGTGCCGGACACGCCAGAACCACCTGCCGGACAGACCGGAAACACCTGCTGGACACGCCGGAACCACCGGCTCGACTCGCCGGAACCACCGCCGGACATGCAAAATGACCTGCCGGCTACGCCAGAACCACTTGGCGAACACTCCAGAATCACCTGTCGGGCATGCCGGAACCACCTCTCAGAGGTGCCAGAACCATGTTCCGGACACTCCGGTATCACATGCCGGGCATGCCGGAACCACCTCTCAGAGGTGCCAGAACCACATGCTGGACACTCCGGAATCACCTGCGGGGCATGCCGGAACCACCTCTCAGACTTGCCAGAACCATGTTCCGGACACCCCGGTACCACCTGCCGAGTATGCCGGAACCACCTGATCCACTCCCCAGAACCAACTGCTGGACACCCCAGAATCACCTGCCGGCTACGCCAGAACCACTCGGCAGACACTCCGGAACCACCTGCCGGGCATGCCGGAACCACCTCTCAGAGGTGCCAGAAGCACATGCCGGACACTCCGGAATCACCTGCCGGGCATGCCGGAACCATCTCTCAGACGTGCCAGAACCATGTTCCGGACACGCCGGTACCACCTGCCGAGCTCGCCGGAACCACCAGCTGGTCACGCCAAAATCACCTGCCGGAGACGCCAGAACCATTCAGCAGAAACTCCGGAATCACATGCCGGGCTGGCTGGAACCAGCTGCCGGTCACGCCAACATGACCTTTCAGCTACGCAGGAACCACTTGGCGGACACTCCGGAAACACCTGTAGGGCCGGCTGGAACCACCTCTCAGACGTGCCAGAACCATGTGCCTGAGATGCCGGAACCACACCCCGAACAGACCGAAACCACCTGCCAGACCCGCCTGAACCCCCTGGCGAGCACGCCTGATCCACCTGCTCAACTAGCCGGAACCACCTTCCAGACACGCCAAAATCACCTGCCAGGTCTACCAGAACCACTTGGTGGACACTCCGGAATCATCTGCCGGAAATGACAGAAGCAGCCCTCTGACACACCAGAACCACGTGCCGGACACGCCGGAAGCACCTGCTGATCATGCCTGAGCCACATGCTCGACTTGCAAGAAACACCTGCCAGACACGCCAAAATCACCTGCCGGGTACGCCAGAACCAGGTGGCGGACACTCCGGAATCACCTGTCGGGCATGCCGGAACCACCTCTCAGACATGCCGGAACCACATGCCAATGACACCGGAAGCACATTTCGAGCACGCCAGAATAACCTGCTCGACTCGCCAAAACCACCTGCTGGACACGCCAAAATCACCTGCCGGCTAGGCCACAACCATTTGGTGAACTCTTCGGAATCACCTGCCGGGCTGGCTGGAACCACCTGCCGGTCACGCAAACATCACCTGCCATCTATGGCAGAACCACTTGGCCGACACCATGGAAACACCTGTCGGGCCGGCCGGAACCACCTCTCAGAGTTGCCAGAACCATGTGCCTGAGATGCCGGAACGACACCACGAAAACACCGAAACCACCTGCCAGACCCGCCTGAACAACCTGCCGATCACGCCGAAATCACCTACTCGACTCGCTGGAACCACCTACATGACACGCTAAAATCACCTGCCGGGTATGCCACAACCACTTGGTGGACACTCCGGAATCAGCTGCCGGAGATGCCAGAACCAGCTCTCAGACACACCAGAACCACGTGCCAGACACTCCGGAAGCACCAGCTGAGCATGCCTCTGCCACCTGCTCGACTCGCAAGATACACCTGTCGGACAGGCGAACATCACCTGCCGTGTACGCCAGAAACACTTGGCGGACGCTCCGGAATCACCTGTCGGGAGTGCTGGAACCACCTCTCAGACTTGCCAGAACCATGTTCTGGACACGCCGGTACCACCTGCTGAGTATGCCGGAACCAGCTGATCCACTCCCCAGAACCACATAGTGGACACGCCAAAATCAACTGCCAGCTGCGCCAAAACCACTCGGCAGACACTCCGGAATCACATGCTAGGCATTCCGGAACCACCTCTCAGAGGTGCCAGAACCAAATGCCGGACACTCCGGAATCACCTGCCGGGCATGCCAGAACCAGCTCTCAGACACACCAGAACCACGTGCCAGACACGCCGGAAGCACCTGCTGAGCATGCCTGAGCCAAATGCTCGACTTGCAAGAAGCACCTGCCAGACACGCCAAAATCACCTGCCGGGTATGCCAGAACCACTTGGCGAACACTGCGGAATCACCTGTGGGGCATGCCGGAACCGCCTCTCAGACTTGCCAGAACCATGTTCCGGAGACGCCGGTACCACCTGCCGAGTATGCCGGAACCACCTGATCCACTCCCCAGAACCACCTGCTGGACACGCCAGAATCACCTGCCGACTACGCCAGAACCACTCGGCAGACACTCTGGAACCACCTGCCGGGCATGCCGGAACCACCTCTCAGAGGTGCCAGGACCACATGCCGGACACTCCGGAATCACCTGCCGGGCATGCCGGAACCACCTCTCAGAGGTGCCAGAACCGCATGCCGGACACTCCGGAATAACCTGCCTGGCATGCCGGAACCATCTCTCAGAAGTGCCAGAACCATTTTCCGGACACGCTGCTACCACCTGCCGAGCTCGCCGGAGCCACCTTCCTGACACGCCAAAATCACCTGCCAGCTACGCCAGAACCACACGGCAGACACTCCGGAATCACCTGCCGGTCTGGCTGGAACGACCTGCCGGTCACACCAACATCACCTCTCAGCTACGCCAGAACCACTTGGCGGACACTCCGGAAACACCTCTCCAGCCGGCCGGAACCACCTCTCAGACGTGCCAGAACCATGTGCCTGAGATGCCGGAACCACTCCCCGAACAGACCGAAATCACCTGCCAGACCCGCCTGAACCCCCTGGCGAGCACACCTGATCCACCTGCTCAACTAGCCGGAACCACCTTGCTGACACGCCAAAATCACCTGCCAGGTATACCAGAACCACTTGGTGGACACTCCGGAATCATCTGCCGGACATGCCAGAACCAGCTCTCAGACACACCAGAACCACGTGCCAGAGACGCCGGAAGCACCAGCTGAGCATGCCTGTGCCACCTGCTCGAGTCGCAAGATACACCTGTCGGACATGCCAAAATCACCTGCCGGGTACGCCAGAAACACTTGGCGGACGCTCCGGAATCGCCTGTCGGACGTGCCGGAACCACCTCTCAGACTTGCCAGAACCATGTTCTGGACACGCCGGTACCACCTGCCGAGTATGCCGGAACCAGCTGATCCACTCCCCAGAACCACCTAGTGGACACGCCAAAATCAACGGCCGGCTACGTCAGAACCACTCAGCAGACACTCCGGAATCACATGCCAGGCATTCCGGAACCACCTCTCAGAGGTGCCAGATCCAAATGCCGGACAATCCGGAATCACCTGTCGGGCATGCCGAAACCAACTCTCAGACGTGCCAGAACCTCGTGCCGGTCACGCCAGAACCACCTGCCGGACAGACCGGAAACACCTGCTGGACACGCCGGAACCACCGGCTCGACTCGCCGGAACCACCATCGGACATGCAAAATGACCTGCCGGCTACGCCAGAACCACTTGGCGAACACTCCGGAATCACCTGTGGGGCATGCCGGAACTACCTCTCAGACTTGCCAGAACCATGTTCCGGACACGCCGGTACCACCTGCCGAGTATGCCAGAACCACCTGATTCACTCCCCAGAACCACCTGCTGGATACGCCAGAATCACCTGCCGGCTACTCCAGAACCACACGGCAGACACTCCGTAACCAACTGCCGGGCATGCCGGAACCACCTCTCAGAGGTGCCAGAACCACATGCCGGACACTCCAGAATCACCTGCCGGGCATGCCGGAACCATCTCTCAGACGTGCCAGAACCATGTTCCGGACATGCCGGAACCACCTGCCGAGCTCGCCGGAACCATCAGCTGGACACGCCAAAATCACCTGCCGGCTACGCCAGAACCATTCAGCAGACACTCCGGAATCACCTGCCAGGCTGGCTGGAACCACCTGTCGGTCACGCCAACATCACCTTTCAGCTAAGCCAGAACCACTAGGCGGACACTCCGGAAACACGTGTAGGGCCGGCCAGAACCACATCTCAGACGTGCCAGAACCATGTGCCTGAGATGCCGGAACCACACCCCGAACAGACCGAAACCACCTGACAGACCCGCCTGAACCCCCTGGCGAGCACGCCTGATCCACCTGCTCAACTAGCCGGAACCACCTTCCAGACACGCCAAAAACACCTGCCAGGTCTACCAGAACCACTTGGTGGACACTCCGGAATCATCTGCCAGAAATGCCAGAACCAGACCTCTGACACACCAGAACCACGTGCTGGACACGCCGGAAGCACCTGCTGATAATGCCTGAGCCACATGCTCGACTTGAAAGAAACACTTACCATACACGCCAAAATCACCTGCCGGGTACGCCAGAACCACGAGGCGGACTCTCTGGAATCACCTGTCGGGCATGCCGGAACCAACTCTCAGACGTGCCAGAACCTCGTGCCGGACACGCCAGAACCACCTGCCTGACAGACCGGAAACACCTGCCGGACACGCCGGAACCACCGGCTTGACTCGCTGGAACCACCGCCGGACATGCAAAATGACATGCCAGCTACGCCAGAACCACTTGGCGAACACTCCGGAATCAAATGTCGGGCATGCCGGAACCACCTCTCAGACTTGCCGGAACCATGTTCCAGACACGCCGGTACCACCTGCCGAGTATGCCGGAACCACCTGATCCACTCCCCAGAACCACCTGCTGGACACGCCAGAATCACCTGCCGACTACGCCAGAACCACTCGGCAGACACTCCGGAATCACCTGCCGGGCATGCCGGAACCACCTCTCAGAGGTGCCAGAACCGCATGCCGGACACTCCGGAATCACCTGCCGGGCATGCCGGAACCATCTCTCAGACGTGCCAGAACCATGTTCCGGACACGCCGGTACCACCTGCCGAGCTCGCCGGAACCACCTGCTGGACACTCCAAAATCACCTGCCGGCTACGCCAGAACCACTCGGCAGACTCTCCGGAATCACCTGCGGGGCTGGCTGGAACCACATGCCGGTGACGCCAACATCACCTTTCAGCTACGGCAGAACCACTTTCCGGAGACTCCGGAATCACCTGTCGGGCCGGCCGCAACCACCTCTCAGACGTGCCAGAACCATGTGCCTGAGATGCCGGAGGCACTCCCCAAACAGACCGAAACCACCTGCCAGACCCGCCTGAACCCCTGGCGAGCACGCCTGATCCACCTGCTCAACTAGCCGGAACCACATTCCTGACACAGCAAAATAACCTGCCGGCTATGCCGCAACCATTTGGTGAACTCTTCAGAATCACCTGCCGGGCTGGCTCCAGAACCACTCGGCAGACACTCCGGCACCACCTGCTCGGCATGCCAGAACCACCTCTCAGACATGCCGGAACCACATGCCAATGACACCGGAAGCACCTGCCGAGCACGCCAGAACCACCTGCTCGACTCGCCAAAACCACCTGCTGGACACACCAAAATCACCTGCCGGCTACGCCACTACCATTTGGTGAACTCTTCGGAATCACCTGCCGGGCTTGCTGGAACCACCTGCCGGTCACGCCAACATCACCTGCCAGCTATGCCAGAACCACTTGGCGGACACCATGGAAACACCTCTCAGGCCGGCCGGAACCACCTCTCAGACGTGCCAGAACCATGAGCCTGAGATGCCGGAACCACTCCCCGAACAGACCGAAACCACCTGCCAGACCCGCCTGAACCCCCTGGCGAGCACGCCTGATCCACCTGCTCAAATAGCCGGAACCAACTTCCTGACACGCCAAAATCACCTGCCAGTTATACCAGAACCACTTGGTGGACACTCCGGAATCATCTGCCGGACATGCCAGAACCAGCTCTCAGACACACCAGAGCCACGTGCCAGAGACGCCGGAAGCACCAGCTGAGCATGCCTCAGCCACCTGCTCGACTCGCAAGAAACACCTGTCGGAAATGCCAAAATAACCTGCCGGGTACGCCAGAAACACTTGGTGGACGCTCTGGAATCACCTGCCGGGCGTGCCGGAACCACCTCTCAGACTTGACAGAACCATGTTCTGGACACGCCGGTACCACCTGCCGAGTATGCCGGAACCACCTGATGCACTCCCCAGAACCAACTAGTGGACACGCCAAAATCAACTGCCGGCTACGCCAGAACCACGTGGCAGACACTCCGGAATCACATGCCAGGCATTCCGGTACAACCTCTCAGAGGTGCCAGAACCAAATGCCAGACAGTCCGGTATCACCTGCCGGGCATGTCGGAACCACCTCTCAGAGGTGCCAGAACCACATGCCGGACACTCCAAGTCACCTGCCGGGCATGCTGGAACCATCTCTCAGACGTGCCAGAACCATGTTCCGGACACGCCGGTACCATCTGCCGAGCTCGCCGGAACCACCTGCTGGACACGCCAAAATCACCTGCCGGCTATGCCAGAACCACTCGGCAGACACTCCGGAATCACCTGCCGGGCTGGCTGGAACCACCTGCCGGTCACGCCAACATCAACTTTCAGCTACGCCAGAACCACTTGGCGGACACCCCGGAAACACCTCTCCGGCCGGATGGAACCACCTCTCAGACGTGCAGAACCATGTGCCTGAGATGCCGGAACCACTCCCCCAACACACCGAAACCACCTGCCAGACCCGCCTGAACCCCTGGCGAGCACGCCTGATCCACCTACTCAACTAGCCGGAACCACCATCCTGACACGCCAAAATCACCCGCCGGCTACGCCACAACCATTTGGTGAACTCTTCGGAATCAACTGCCAGGCTGGCTCCAAAACCACTCGGCAGACACTCCGGAACCACCTGCCGGGCATGCCGGAACCACCTCTCAGACATGCCGGAACCACATGCCAATGATACCGAAAGCACCTGCCGAGCACGCCAGAACCACATGCTCGACTCGCCAATACCACCTGCTTGACACGCCAAAATCACCTGCTGGCTACGCCACAACCATTTGGTGAACTCTTCGGAATCACCTGCCGGGCTGGCTGGAACCACCTGCTGGTCACACCAACATCACCTGCCAGCTATGCCAGAACCACATGGCGGACACCATGGAAACACCTGTCGGGCCGGCTGGAACCACCTCTCTGACGTGCCAGCACCATGTGCCTGAGATGCCGGAGCCACACCCCGAACAGACCGAAACCACCTGCCAGAACCGCCTGAACCACCTGCCGAGCACTCCGGAACCACCTACTCGACTCGCTGGAACCACCTACCTGACACCCTAAAATCACCTGCCGGGTATGCCACAATCACTTGGTGGACACTCCGGTATCATCTGCCGGACATGCCAGAACCACCTCTCAGACACACCAGAACCACGTGCCAGACACGCCGGAAGCACCTGCTGAGCATGCCTGAGCCAAATGCTCGAATTGCAAGAAACACCTGCCAGACACGCCAAAATCACCTGCCGGGTACGCCAGAACCACGTGGCAGACACTCCGGAATCACAGGTCGGGCATGCCGGAACCAACTCTCAGACGTGCCAGAACCTCGTGCCGGTCACGCCAGAACCACCTGCCGGACATGCCGGAACCACCGGCTCGACTCGCCGGAACCACCGCCGGACATGCAAAATGACCTGGCGGCTACGCCGGAACCACTTGGCGAACACTCCAGAATCACCTGTCGGGCATGCCGGAACCACCTCTCAGACTTGCCAGAACCATGTTCCTGACACGCCGGTACCACCTGCCGAGTATGCCGGAACCACCTGATGCACTCCTCAGAACCACCTGCTGGACACGCCAGAATCACCTGCCGACTACGCCAGAACCACTCGGCAGACACTCCGGAATCACCTGTCGGGCATGCCGGAACCACCTCTCAGAGGTGCCAAAACCACATGCCGGACACTCCCGAATCAGCTGCCTGGCATGGCGGAACCACCTCTCAGACATGCCGGAACCACATGCCAATGACACAGGAAGCACCTGCCGAGCACGCCAGAACCACCTGCTCGACTCGCCAAAACCACCTGCTGGAACGCCAAAATCACCTGCCGGCTACGCCACAACCATTTGGTGAACACTTCGGAATCACCTGACGGTCTGGCTCCAGAACCACTCGGCAGACGCTCCGGAACCACCTGCCGGGCATGCCGGAACCACCTCTCAGACATGCCGGAACCACATGCCAATGACACCGGAAGCACCTGCCGAGCACGCCAGAACCACCTGCTCGACTCACCAAAACCACCTGCTGGACACGCCAAAATCAGCTGCCGGCTACGCCACAACCATTTGGTGAACACTTCGGGATCACCTGCCGGGCTGGCTGGAACCACCTCTCAGAGGTGCCAGAAACACATGCCGGACACTCCGGAATCACCTGCCGCGCATGCCGGAACCACCTCTCAGAGGTGCCAGAACCACATGCCGGACACTCCGGAGTCACCTGCCTGGCATTCCGGAACCATCTCTCAGACGTGCCAGAACCATGTGCCTGAGATGCCGGAACCACTCCCCGAACAGACCGAAACCACCTGCCACACCCGCCTGAACCCCCTGGCGAGCACGCCTGATCCACCTGCTCAACTAGCCGGAACCAACTTCCTGACACGCCAAAATCACCTGCCAGGTCTACCAGAACCACTTGATGGACACTCCGGAATCATCTGCCGGACATGCCAAACCAGCTCTCAGACACAGCAGAACCACGTGCCAGAGACGCCGGAAGCACCAGCTGAGCATGCCTGAGCCACCGGCTCGACTCGCAAGAAACACCTGTCGGACATGCCAAAATCACCTGCCGGGTACGCCAGAAACACTTGGCGGACGCTCCGGAATCACAGGTCGGGCGTGTCAGAACCACCTCTCAGACTTGCCAGAACCATGTTCTGGACACGCCGGTACCACCTGCCGAGTATGCCGGAACCAGCTGATCCACTCCCCAGAACCACCTAGTGGACACGCCAAAGTCAACTGCCGGCTACGCCAGAACCACTCGGCAGACACTCCGGAATCACATGCCAGGCATTCCGGAACCACCTCTCAGAGGTGCCAGAACCAAATGCCGGACACTCCGGTATCACCTGCCGGGCATGCCGGAACCACCTCTCAGAGGTGCCAGAACCACATGACGGACACTCCGGAATCACCTTCCGGGCATGCCGGAAGCACCTGCCGGACATGCCCGAACCACCGGCTCGACTCGCCGGAACCATTGCCGGACATGCAAAATCACCTGCCAGGTACGCCAGAACAACCTGGCACACACTGCGGAATCACTTGCCGGGCATGGCGGAACCACCTCTCAGACATGCCGGAACCACATGCCAATGACACCGGAAGCACCTGCAGAGCACGCCAGAACCACCTGCTCGACTCGCCAAAACCACCTGCTGGACACGCCAAAATCACCTGCCGGCTACGCCACAGCCATTTGGTGAACTCTTCGGAATCACCTGCCGGGCTGGCTGGAACCACCTGCCGGTCACGCCAACATCACCTGCCAGCTATGCCAGAACCACTTGGCGGACACCATGGAAACACCTGTCGGGCCGGCCGGAACCACCTATCAGACGTGCCAGAACCATGTGCCTGAGATGCCAGAACCACACCCCGAACAGACCGAAACCACCTGCCAGACCCGCCTGAACCACCCGCCGAGCACGCCGGAACCACCTACTCGACTTGCTGGAACCACCTACCTGACACACTAAAATCACCTGCCAGGTGGACACTCCGGAATCATCTGCCGGACATGCCAGAGCCAGCTATCAGACACACCAGAACCACGTGCCGGACAGGCCGGAAGCACCTGCTGATCATGCCTGAGCCAAATGCACGCCAAAATCACCTGCCGGGTACGCCAGAACCTCGTGGTGCACACTCCGGAATCACCTGTCGGGCATGCCGGAACCAACTCTCAGACGTGCCAGAACCTTGTGCTGGACACGCCAGAAACACCTGCCGGAAAGCCCGGAAACACCTGCTGGACACGCCAGATCCACTCGGCAGACACTCCGGAATCACATGACAGGCATCCCGGAACCACCTCTCAGAGGTGCCAGAACCACATGCCGGACACTCCGGAAGCACCTGCCGAGCACTCCAGAACCACCTGCTCGACTCGGCAAAACCACCTAGTGGACACGCCAAAATCACCTGCCGGGTACGCCAGAACCACTCGGCAGACACTCCGGAATCACCTGCCTGGCTTGCTGGAACCACCTGCCGGTCACGCCAACATCACCTGCCGGCTACGCCAGAACCACTTGGCGAGCACTCCGGAAGCACCTGCCGAGCACGCCGGAACCACCTGCTCGACTCGTCTGAACCACCTGCCGGACATGCCAAAATCACCTTCCGGCTACGCCAAAACCACTTGGTGGACTCTGTGGAATCACCTGCCGGGCATCATAGAACCACCTCTCAGACGTGCCGGAACAACGTGCCGGAGACACCGGATCCCCCTCCCCGTAAGACCGGAACCACCACTCAGAAGTGCCAGAAGCACGTGCCAGAGACGCCGGAAGCACCTGCAGAGCACGTCGGAACCACCTGCTGAAGTCGCCTGAACCACCTGCGGGACACGCCAAAATCACCTGCCGGCTACGCCAGAACCACTCGGCAGACACTCCAGAATCACATGCCAGGCATTCCGGATCCACGTCTCAGAGGTGCCAGAACCACATGCCATACACTCTGGAATCACCTGCCGGGCATGCCGGAACCACCTCTCAGACGTGCCAGAACCATTTGCCGGACACGCCGGAACCACCTGCCGAGTATGCCGGAAACACCTGCTCCACTCTCCAGAACCACCTGCTGGACACGCCAAAATCACCTGCCGGATACACCAGAACCGCTCGGCAGACACTCCGGAACCACCTCCAGGACAGACCGGAACCACCTGCCGGACATGCCGGAACCACCTGCTTGCTTCACCAGAACCACCTGCCGGACACGCCAGAATCACCACCCGGCTACGCTAAAACCACTTGTCGGACACTCCGGAATCACCTGCCGGGCATGCTGGAACCACCTCTCAGAGGTGCCACAACCACATGCCGGAGACAGCGGAAGCACCTTCCGAGAATGCCGGAAGTGCCTGATCCACTCCCCAGAACCACCTGCCGGACACGCCGATATCACCTGTCGGCTATGCCAGAACCACTCGCGGACACTCCAGAATCACCTGCCGGGCATGCCAGCACAACCTCTCAGAAGTGCCAGAAGCATGTGCCGGACAGACCAGAACCATCTCCCGGACAGACCGGAAACACAGGAAACAATCGCCAGAACCACCTGCTGGACTCACCCGTCCTACCTGCCGGACACGACAAAATCACCTGCCCGCTACACCTGAACCGCTTGGCGGACAAGCCGGAATCACGTGAATGGCATGCTGACACAACCTCTCAGACGTGCCAGAACCTCGTGCCGGACACCCCAGAACCACCTGCCGTACAGACCGGAACCACCTGTCGGCCATGCCGGAACCACCTCTCAGACTTGCCAGAACCATGTTCTGGACACGCCGGTACCACCTGCCGAGTATGCCGGAACCAGCTGATCCACTCCCCAGAACCACCTAGAGGACATGCCAAAATCAACTGCCGGCTACGCCAGAACCACTCGGCAGACACTCCGGAATCACATGCCAGGCATTCCGGAACCATCTCTCAGACGTGCCAGAACCACGTGCCGGAGAGACCGGAAGCACCTTCCGAGCTCGCCGGAACCACCTGCTGGACATGGCGGAACCACCTGCCTCACAGGCCAAAATCAGATGCCGGCTACGCCAAAACCACTTGGTGGACACTCCATAATCAACTTGCGGGCATGCCGGAACCACGTCATGGACAGACGGCAAACACCTGCCGGACCTGCCAGAACCACCTGCTGAGCACGCCGGAACCACCTGCTCGACTCACCAGAGCCACCTGCCGGACACACCAGAAACAACTGCGGGGTATGCCAGAACCACTTGGAGGACTCTCCGCGATCACCTGCCGGGCATGCCGGAACCACCTCTCATACGTGCCAGAACCATGTGCCGGACACGCCGGAACCACTTGACGAGTATGCCGGAACCACAGGCTCCACTCCCCAGAACCACCTTCCTGACACGCCAAAATCACCTGCCAGGTATACCAGAACCACTTGGTGGACACTCCGGAATCATCTGCCGGACATGCCAGAACCAGCTCTCAGACACACCAGAACCACGTGCCAGACACGCCGGAAGCACCTGCTGAGCATGCCTGAGCCAAATGCTCGACTTGCAAGAAACACCTGCCAGACACGCCAAAATCACCTGCCGGGTACGGCAGAACCACGTGGCGGACACTCCAGAATCACCTGTCGGGCATGCCGGAACCAATCTCAGACGTGCCAGAACCTCGTGCCGGTCACGCCAGAACCACCTGCCAGACACGCCGGAACGACCGGCTCGACTCGCCGGAACCACCGCCAGACATGCAACATGACCTGCCGGCTACACCAGAACCACTTGGTGAACAGTCCGGAATCCCCTCTCGGGCATGCCGGAACCGCCTCTCAGACTTGCCGGAACCATGTTCCGGACACGCCGGTACGACCTGCCGAGTATGCCGGAACCACCTGATCCACTCCCCAGAACCACCTGCTGGACATGACAGAATCACCTGCTGACTACGCCAGAACCACTCGGCAGACACTCCGGAACCACCTGCCGGGCATGCCGGAACCACCTCTCAGAGGTGCCAGAACCACATGCCGGACACTCCGGAATCACCTGCCGGGCATGCCGGAACCACCTACTCGACTCACTGGAACCACCTACCTGACACGCTAAAATCACCTGCCGGGTATGCCACAACCACTTGGTGGACACTCCGGAATCATCTGCCGGACATGCCGGAAACAGCTCTCAGACACACCAGAACCACGTGCCAGACACGCCGGAAGCACCTGCTGATCATGCCTGAGCCAAATGCTCGACTTGCCAGAGACACCTGCCAGACACGCCAAAAACACCTTCCGGGTACGCCAGAACCACGTGGCGGACTCTCCGGAATCACCTGTCGGGCATGCCGGAACCAACTCTCAGACGTGCCAGAACCTCGTGCCGGACACGCCAGAACCACCTGCCGGACAGACCGGAAACACATGGCGGACACGCCGGAAACACCGGCTTGACTCGCCAGAACCACCGCCGGACATGCAAAATGACCTGCCTTCTACGCCAGAACCACTTTGCGAACACTCCAGAATCACCTGTCGGGCATGCCGGAACCACCTCTCAGAGGTGCCAGAACCACATGCCGGACACTCCGGAATCACCTGCCGGGCATGCCGGAACCACGTGCTGGACATGCCGGAACCACCTGCCGGACATGCCGGAACCACCTGCCGGACATTCCGGAACCACCGGCTCGACTCGCCGGAACCATTGCCGGACATGCCAAATCACCTGCCGGCTACGCCAGAACCACTTGGCGAACACTCCGGTATCACCTGCCGGGCATGCCGGAACCACCTCTCAGAGGTGCCAGAACCACATGCCGGACACTCAGGAATCACCTGCCGGGCATGCCGGAACCACCTGCCGGACATGCCGGAACCACCTGCCGGACATTCGGGAACCACCGGCTCGACTCTCCGGAACCAATGCCGGACATGCAAAATCACCTGCCGGCTACGCCAGAACCACTTGGCGAACACTCCGGTATCACCTGCCGGGCATGCCGTAACCACCTCTCAAAGGTGCCAGAACCACATGCCGGACACTCCGGAATCACCTGCCGGGCATGCCGGAACCACCTGCCGGACATGGCGGAACCACCGGCTCGACTCGCGTGAACCATTGCCGGACATGCAAAATCACCTGCCGGCTATGCCAGAACCACTTGGGGAACACTCCGGAATCACCTGCCGGGCATGGCGGAACCACCTCTAAGACATGCCGGAACCACATGCCAATGACACCGGAAGCACCTGCCGAGCACGCCAGAACCACCTGCTCGACTCGCCAAAACCACCTGATGGACACGCCTAAATCACCTTCCGGCTACGCCACAACCATTTGGTGAACACTTCGGAATCACCTGCCGGGCTGGCTGGAACCACCTGCCGGTCACGCCAACATCACCTGCCAGCTATGCCAGAACCACTTGGCGGACACCATGGAAACACCTGTCGGGCCGGCCGGAACCACCTATCAGACGTGCCAGAACCATGTGCCTGAGATGCCGGAACCACACCCCGAAAAGACCGAAACCACCTGCCAGACCTGCCTGAACCACCTTCCGAGCACGCCGGAACCACCTACACGACCCGCTGGAACCACCAACATCACACACTAAAATCACCTGCCGGGTATGCCACAACCACTTGGTGGACACTCCGGAATCATCTGCCGGACATGCCAGAACCAGCTCTCAGACACACCAGAACCACGTGCCAGAGACGCCGGAAGCACCTGCTGAGCATGCCTGAGCCAAATGCTCGACTTGCAAGAAACACCTGCCAGACACGCCAAAATCACCTGCCGGGTACGCCAGAACCACGTGGCGGACACTCCGGAATCAATTTTCGGGCATGCCGGAACCAACTCTCAGACGTGCCAGAACCCCGTGCCGGACACGCCAGAACCACCTGCCGGACAGACCGGAAACACCTGCTGGACACGCCAAAATCACCTGCCAGCTACGCCAGAACCTTACGGCAGACACTCCGGAATCACCTGCCGGGCTGGCTGGAACCACATGCCGGTCACGCCAACATCACCTTTCAGCTACGCCAGAACCACTTGGCGGACACTCCGGAAACACCTCTCCGACCGGCCGCAACCACCTCTCAGACGTGCCAGAACCATGTGCCTGAGATGCCAGAACCACTCCCCGAACAGACCGAAACCACCTGCCAGACCCGCCTGAACACCCTGGCGAGCACGCCTGATCCACCTGCTCAACTAGACGGAACCAACTCCCTGACACGCCAAAATCAACTGCCAGGTATACAAGAACCACTTGTGGACACTCCGGAATCATCTGCCGGACATGCCAGAACCAGCTCTCAGACACACCAGAACCACGTGCCAGAGACGCCGGAAGCACCAGCTGCACATGCCTGAGCCACCTGCTCGACTCGCAAGAAACACCTGTCGGATGCCAAAATCACCTGAGGGGTACACCAGAAATACTTGGCGGACGCTCCGGAATCACCTGTAGGGCGTGCCGGAACCTCCTCTCACACTTGCCAGAACCATGTTCCGGACACGCCGGTACCACCTGCCGAGTATTCTGGAACCAGCTGATCCACTCCCCAGAACCACCTAGTGGACACGCCAAAATCAACTGCCGGCTACGCCAGAGCCACTCGTCAGACACTCCGGATTCACAGGCCAGGCATTCCGGAACCACCTCTCAGAGGTGCCAGAACCAAATGCCGGAGACTCCGGTATCACCTGCCGGGCATGCCGGAACCACCTCTCAGAGGTGCCAGAACCACATGCCGGACACTCCGGAATCACCTGCCGGGCATGCTGGAACCACGTGCTGGACATGCCGGAACGACATGCCGGACATGCCGGAACCACCTGCCGGACATTCCGGAACCACCAGCTCAACTCGCCGGAACCATTGCCGGACATGCAAAATCACCTGCCGGCTATGCGAGAACCACTTGGGGAACACTCCGGAATCACCTGCCGGGCATGGCAGAACCACCTCTCAGACATGCCGGAACCACATGCCAATGACACCGGAAGCACCTGCCGAGCACGCCAGAACCACCTGCTCGACACGCCAAAACCACCTGCTGGACACGCCAAAATCACCCCCCGGATATGCCACAACCATTTGGTGAACACTTCGGAATCACCTGCCGGGCTGGCTGGAAACTGCTGCCGCTGACACCAACAAGACCTGCCAGCTATGCCAGAACCACTTGGCGGACACCATGGAAACACCTGTTGGGCCGGCCGGAACCACCTATCAGACGTGCCAGAACCATGTGCCTGAGATGCCGGAACCACACCCCGAACAGACCGAAACCACCTGCCAGACCCGCCTGAACCACCTGCCGAGCACGCCGGAACCACCTACTCGACTCGCTGGAACCACCTACCTGACACGCTAAAATCACCTGCCGGGTATGCCACAACCACTTGGTGGACACTCCGGAATCATCTACCGGACATGCCAGAACCAGCTCTCAGACACACCAGAACCACGTGCCAGACACGCCGGAAGCACCTGCTGAGCATGCCTGAGCCAAATGTTCGACTTGCAAGAAACACCTGCCAGACACGCCAAAATCACCTGCCGGGTACGCCAGAACCACGTGGCGGACACTCCAGAATCGCCTGTCGGGCATGCCGGAACCAACTCTCAGACGTGCCAGAACCTCGTGCCGGTCACGCCAGAACCACCTGCCGGACAGACCGGAAACACCTGCTGGACACGCTGGAACCACCGGCTCGACTCGCCGGAACCACCGCCGGACATGCAAAATCACCTGCCGGCTACGCCAGAACCAGTTGGAGAACACTCCGGAATCACCTGTCGGGCATGCCAGAACCACCTCTCAGACTAGCCAGAACCATGTTCAGGACACGCCGGTACCACCTGCCGAGTATGCCGGAACCACCTGATCCACTCCCCAGAACCACCTGCTGGATATGCCAGAATCACCTGCCGGCTATGTCAGAACCACTCGGCAGACACTCCGGAATCGCATGCCAGGCATTCCGGAACCACCTCTCAGAGGTGCCAGAACCAAATGCTGGACACTCCGGTATCACCTGCCGGGCATGCCGGAACCACCTCTCAGAGGTGCCAGAACCACATGCCGGACACTCCGGAATCACCTGCCGGGCATGCCTGAACCATCTCACAGACGTGCCAGAACCATGTTCTGGACACGCTGGTACCACCTGCCGAGCTCGCCGGAACCACCTGCTGGACACGCCAAAATTACCTGCCAGCTACGCCAGAACCACTCGGCAGACACTCCGGAAGCACCTGCCGGGCATGCCGGAACCACCTCTCAGACATGCCGGAACCACATGCCAATGACACCGGAAGCACCTGCCGAGCACGCCAGAACCACCGGCTCGACTCTCCGGAACCACCGCTGGACATGCGAAATGACCTGCCGGCTACGCCAGAACCACTTGGCGAACACTCCGGAATCACCTGTCGGGCAAGCCGGAACCACCTCTCAGACTTGCCAGAACCATGTTCCGGACACGCCGGTACCACCTGCCGAGTATGCCGGAACCACCTGATCCACTCCCCAGAACCACCTGCTGGACACGCCAGAATCACCTGCCGACTACGCCAGAACCACTCGGCAGACACTCCGGAACCACCTGCCGGGCATGCCGGAACCAACTCTCAGAGGTGCCAGAACCGCATGCCGGACACTCCGGAATCACCTGCCGGGCATGCCGGAACCATCTCTCAGACGTGCCAGAACCATGTTCGGGACACGCCGGTACCACCTGCCGAGCTCGCCGGAACCACCCGCTGGACACGCCAAAATCACCTGCCGGCTACGCCAGAACCGCTCGGCAGACACTCAGGAACCACCTCCAGGACAAACCGGAACCACCTGCCGGACATGCCGGAACCACCTGCTTGACTCGCCAGAACCACCTGCCGGACACGCCAGAATCACCACTCGGCTACGCTAAAACCACTTGTCGGACACTCCGGAATCACCTGCCGGGCATGTTGGAACCATCTCTCAGACGTGCCTCAACCACGTGCCGGAGAGACCGGAAGCACCTGACGAGCTCGCCGGAACCACCTGCTGGACATGCCGGAACCACCTGCCTCACAGGCCAAAATCATATGCTGGATACGCCAAAACCATTTGGCGGACTCTCCAGAATCACCTGCCGGGCATGCCAGCACAACCTCTCAGAAATGCCAGAAGCACATGCCGGACAGGCCGGAACCATCTCCCGGACAGACCGGAAACACAGGAAACACTCGCCGGAACCACCTGCTTGACTCACCGGTCCCACCTGCCGGACACGCCAAAATCACCTGCCCGCTACACCAGAACCACTTGGCGGACAAGCCGGAATCACGTGAAGTGCATGGCGACACAACCTCTCAGACGTGCCAGAACCTCGTGCCGGAGACACCAGAACCACCTGCTGGACAGACCGGAACCACCTGCCGGACACGCGGGAACCACAGACTCGACTCGCCGGAACCATAGCCGGACATGCAAATCACCTGCCGGCTACGCCAGAACCACTTGGCGAACACTCCGAAATCACCTGCCGGGCATGCCGGAGCCACCTCTCAGACATGCCGGAACCACATGCCAATGACACCGGAAGCATCTGCCTAGCACGCCAGAACCACCTGCTCGACTCGCCAAAATCACCTGTTGGCAATGCCACAACCATTTGGTAACACTTCGGAATCACCTGTCGGGCTGGCTGGAACCACCTGCTGGTCACGCCAACATCACCTGCCAGCTATGCCAGAACCACTTGGCGGACACCATGGAAACACCTGTCGGGCCGGCCGGAACCACCTCTCAGACGTGCCAGAACCATGTGCCTGAGATGCCGGAACCACTGCCCGAACAGACCGAAACCACCTGACAGACCTGCCTGAACCCCCTGGTGAGCACGCCTGATCCACCTGCTCAACTAGCCAGAACCACCTTCCTGACAAGCCAAAATCACCTGCAAGGTATACCAGAACCACTTGGTGGACACTCCGGAATCATCTGCCGGACATGCCAGAACCAGCTCTCAGACACACCACAACCACGTGCCAGAGACGCCGGAAGCACCAGCTGAGCATGCCTGAGCCACCTGCTCGACTCGCAAGAAACACCTGTCGGACATGCCAAAATGACCTGCCGGGTACGCCGGAAACACGTGGCGGACGCTCCGGAATCACCTGTCGGTCGTGCCGGAACCGCCTCTCAGACTTGCCAGAACCATGTTCTGGACACGCCGGTACCACCTGCCAAGTATGCCGGAACCACATGATCCACTCCCCAGGACCACCTAGTGGACACGCCAAAATCAACTGCCGGCTACGCCAGAACCACTCGGCAGACACTCCGGAATCACATGCCAGGCATTCCGGAACCACCTCTCAGAGGTGCCAGAACCAAATGCCGGACACTCCGGTATCACTTGAGGGGCATGCCGGAACCACCTCTCAGACGTCCCAGAACCATGTGCCTGAGATGCCGGAACCACTCCCCGAACAGACCGAAACCACCTGCCAGACCCGCCTGAACCCCCTGGCGAGCACGCCTGATCCACCTGCTCAACTAGCCGGAACCACCTTCCTGACACGCCAAAATCACCTGCCGGCTACGCCACAACCATTTGGTGAACTCTTCAGAATCACCTGCCGGGCTCGCTCCAGAACCACTCGGCAGACTCTCCGGAACCACCTGCCGGGCATGCCGGAACCACCTCTCGGACATGCCGGAACCACATTCCAATGACACCGGAAGCACCTGCCGAGCACGCCAGAACCACCTGCTCGACTCGCCAAAACCACCTGCTGGGCACGCCAAAATCACCTACCGGCTACGCCACAACCACTTGGTGAACTATTTGGAAACACCTGCCGGGCTTGCTGGAACCACCTGCCAGTCACGCCAACATCACCTGCCAGCTATGCCAGAACCACTTGGCGGACACCATGGAAACACCTGTCGGGCCAGCCGGAACCACCTCTCAGACGTGCCAGAACCATGTCCATGAGATGCCGGAACCACTCCCCGAACAGACCGAAACCAGCTGCCAGACCCGCCTGAACGCCCTGCCGAGCACGCCTGATCCACCTGCTCAGCTAGCCGGAACCAACTTCCTGACACGCCAAAATCACCTGCCAGGTATACCAGATCCACTTGGTGGACACTCCGGAATCATCTGCCGGACATGCCAGAACCAGCTCTCAGACACACCAGAACCACGTGCCAGAGACGCCGGAAGCACCAGCTGAGCATGCCTTAGCCACCTACTCGACTCGCAAGATACACCTGTCGGACATGCCAAAATCACCTGCCGGGTACGCCAGAAACACTTGGCGGACGCTCCGGAATCACCTGTCGGGCGTGCCGGAACCTCCTCTCAGACTTGCCAGAACCATGTTCTGGACACTCCGGTACCACCTGCCGAATATGCCGGAAACAGCTGATCCACTCCCCAGAACCACCTAGTGGACACGCCAAAATCAACTGCCGGCTACGCCAGAACCACTCGGCAGACACTCCAGAATCACAGGCCAGGCATTCCGGAACCACCTCTCAGAGGTGCCAGAACCAAATGCCGGACACTCCGGTATCACCTGCCGGGCATGCCGGAACCACCTCTCAGAGGTGCCAGAACCACATGCCGGACACTCCGGTATCACCTGCCGGGCATGGTGGAACCACGTGCTGCACATGCCGGAACCACCTGCCGGACATGACGGAACCACCTGCCGGACATTCCGGAACCACCGGCTCGACTCGCCGGAACCATTGCCGGACATGCAAAATCACCTGCCGGCTATGCCAGAACCACTTGGCGAACACTCCGGTATCACCTGCCGGGCATGCCGGAACCACCTCTCAGAGGTGCCAGAACCACATGCCGGACACTCTGGAATCACCTGCCGGGCATGCCGGAACCACCTGCCGGACATGCCGGAACCACCGGCTCGACTCGCCTGAACCATTGCCGGACATGCAAAATCACCTGCCGGCTACGCCAGAACCGCTTGGCGAACACTCCGGAATCACCTGCCGGGCATGGCGGAACCACCTCTCAGACATGCCGGAACCACATGCCAATGACACCGGAAGCACCTGCCGAGCACGCCAGAACCACCTGCTCGACTCGCCAAAACCACCTGCTGGACACGCCAAAATCACCTGCCGGCTACGCCGCAACCATTTGGTGAACTCTTCGGAATCACCTGCCGGGCTCGCTGGAACCACCTGCCGGTCACGCCAACATCACTTGCCAGCTATGCCAGACCCATTTGGCGGACACCATGGAAACACCTGTCGGGCCGGCCGGAACCACCTATCAGACGTGCCAGAACGATGTGCCTGAGATGCCGGAAACACACCCCGAACAGACCGAAAATACCTGCCAGACCCACCTGAACCACCTGCCGAGCACGCCGGAACCACCTGCTCGACTCGCTGGAACCACCTACCTGACACGCTAAAATCACCTGCCGGGTATGCCACAACCACTTGGTGGACACTCCGGAATCATCTGCCGGACATGCCAGAACCAGCTCTCAGACACACCACAACCACGTGCCAGAAACGCCGGAAGCACCAGCTGAGCATGCCTGAGCCACGTGCTCAACTCGCAAGAAACACCTGCCAGACAAGCCAAAATCACCTGCCGGGTACGCCAAAACCACGTGGCGGACACTCTGGAATCACCTGTCGGGCATGCCGGAACCAACTCTCAGACGTGCCAGAACCTCGTGCCGGTCACGCCAGAACCACCTGCCGGACACGCCGGAACCCTCGGCTCGACACGCCGGAACCACCGCCAGACATGCAAAATGACCTGGCGGCTACGCCGGAACCACTTGGCGAACACTCCAGAATCACATGTCGGGCATGCCGGAACCACCTCTCAGACTTGCCAGAAACATGTTCCGGACACGCCGGTAACACCTGCCGAGTACGCCGGAACCACCTGATGCACTCCTCAGAACCACCTGCTGGACACGCCAGAATCACCTGCCGACTACGCCAGAACCACTCGGCAGACACTCCGGAATCACCTGTCGGGCGTGCCGGAACCACCTCTCAGAGGTGCCAAAACCACATGCCGGACACTCCCGAATCACCTGAGTGGCATGCCGGAACCATCTCTCAGACGTGCCAGAACCATGTTCCTTACACGCTGGTACCACCTGCCGAGCTCGCCGGAACCACCTGCTGGACACGCCAAAATCACCTGCCGGGGACGCCAGAACCACGTGGCGGACACTCCGGAATCACCTTTCGGGCATGCCGGAACCACCTCTCAGACTTGCCAGAACCTCGTGCCAGACACGCCAGAACCACCTGCCGGACAGACCAGAAACACCTGCTGGACACGCCGGAACCACCGGCTCGACTCGCCGGAACCACCGCCGGACATGCAAAATGACATGCCGGCTACGCCAGAACCACTTGGCGAACACTCCGGAATCACCTGTCGGGCATGCCAGAACCACCTCTCAGACTTGCCAGAACCATGTTCCTGACACGCTGGTACCACCTGCCGAATATGCCGGAACCACCTGATCCACTCCCCAGAACCACCTGCTGGACACCCCAGAATCACCTGCCGACTACGCCAGAACCACTCGGCAGACACTCCGGAATCACAGGCCAGGCATTCCGGAAAGACCTCTCAGAGGTCCCAGAACCAAATGCCCGACACTCCGGTATCACCTGCCGGGCATGCCGGAACCACCTCTCAGAGGTGCCAGAACCACATGCAGGACACTCCGGAATCACCTGCAGGGCATGCTGGAACCACGTGCTGGACATGCCGGAACAACCTGCGGGACATGCCGGAACCACCTGCCGGACATTCCGGAACCACCAGCTCGACACGCCGGAACCATTGCCGGACATGCAAAATCACCTGCCGGCTATGCCAGAACGACTTGGCGAACACTCTGGTATCACCTGTCGGTCATGCCGGAACCACCTCTCAGAGGTGCCAGAACCACATGCCGGACACTCCGGAATCACCTGCCGGGCATGCTGGAACCACCTGCCGGACATGCCGGAACCACCGGCTCGACTCGCCGGAACCATTGCTGGACATGCAAAATCACCTGCCGGCTACGCCAGAACCACTTGGCGAACACTCCGGAAACACCTGCCGGGAATGGCGGAACCACCTCTCAGACATGCCGGAACCGCATGCCAATGACACCGGAAGCACCAGCCGAGCACGCCAGAACCACCTGCTCGACTCGCCAAAACCACCTGCTGGACACGCCAAAATCACCTTCCGGCGACGCCACAACCATTTGTTGAACACTTTGGAATCACCTGCCGGGCTGGCTGGAACCACCTGCCGGTCACGCCAACATCACCTGCCAGCTATGCCAGAACCACTTGGCGGACACCATGGAAACACCTGTCCGGCCGGCCGGAACCACCTATCAGACGTGCCAGAACCATGTGCCTGAGATGCCGGAACCACACCCCGAAAAGACCGAAACCACCTGCCAGACCCGCCTGAAGCCCCTGGCGAGCACGCCTGATCCACCTGCTCAACTAGCCGGAACCAACTTCCTGACACACCAAAATCACCTGCCAGGTATACAAGAACCAATTGGTGGACACTCCGGAATCATCTGCCGGAGATGCCAGAACCAGCTCTCAGACACACCAGAACCACGTGCCAGAGACGCCGGAAGCACCAGCTGAGCATGCCTCAGCCACCTGCTCGACTCGCAAGATACACCTGTCGGACAGGCGAAAACCACCTGCCGGGTACGCCAGAAACACTTGGCGGACGCTCCGGAATCACCTGTCGGGTGTGCCGGAACCACCTCTCAGACTAGCCAGAACCATGCTCTGGACACGCCGGTACCACCTGCCGAGTATGCCGGAACGAGCTGATCCACTCCCCAGAACCACCTAGTATACACGCCAAAATCAACTGCCGGCTACGCCAGAACCACTCGGCAGACACTCCGGAATCACAGGCCAGGCATTCCGGAACCATCTCTCAGAGGTTCCAGAACCAAATGCGGGAGACTCCGGTATCACCTGCCGGGCATGCCGGAACCACCTGCCGGACATGCCGGAACCACCTGCCGGACATTCCGGAATCACTGGCTCGACTCGCTGGAACCATTGCCGGACATGCAAAATCACCTGCCAGCTACACCAGAACCACTTGGCGAACACTCCGGTATCACCTGCCGGGCATGCCGGAACCACCTCTCAGAGGTGCCAGAACCACATGCCGGACACTCCGGAATCACCTGCCGGGCATGCCGGAACCACGTGCCGGACATGCCGGAACCACCGGCTCGACTCGCCGGAACCGTTGCCGGACATGCAAAATCACCTGCCGGCTACGCCAGAACCGCTTGGCGAACACTCCGGAATCACCTGCCGGGCACGGCGGAACCACCTCTCAGACATGCCGGAACCACATGCCAATGACACCGGAAGCACCTGCCGAGCACGCCAGAACCACCTGCTCGACTCGCCAAAACCACCTGCTGGACAAGCCAAAATCACCTGCCGGCTACGCCACAACCATTTGGTGAACTCTTCGGAATCACCTGCCGGGCTGGCTGGAACCACCTGCCGGTCACGCCAACATCACCTGCCAGCTATGCCAGAACCACTTGGCGGACACCATGGAAACACCTGTCGGGCCGGCCGGAACCCCCTCTCAGACGTGCCAGAACCATGTTCTGGAGACGCCGGTACCACCTGCCGAGCTCGCCGGAACCACCTGACGGACACGCCAAATTCACCTGCCGGCTACGCCAGAACCACGTGGCAGACACTCCGGAAACACCTGCCGGGCTGGCTGGAACCACCTGCCAGTCACGCCAACATCACCTTTCAGCTACACCAGAACCACTTGGAGGAAACTCCGGAAAAGCCTGTCTGGCCGGCCGGAACCACCTCTCAGACGTGCCAGAACCATGTGCCTGAGATGCCGGAACCACTCCCTGAACAGACCGAAACCACCTGCCAGACCCGCCTGAACCCCCTGGCGAGCACGAATGATCCACCTGCTCAACTAGCCGGAACCACCTTCCTGACACACCAAAATCACCTGCCAGGTATATCAGAACCACTTGGTGGACACTCCAGAATCATCTGCCGGACATGCCAGAACCAGCTCTCAGACACACCAGAACCACGTGCCAGAGACGCAGGAAGCACCAGCTGAGCATGCCTGAGCCACCTGATCGACTCGCAAGAAACACCTGTCGGACATGCCAAAATCACCTTCCGGGTACGCCAGAAACACATGGCGGACGCTACGGAATCACCTGTCGGGCGTGCCGGAACCACCTCTCCGACTTGCCAGAACCATGTTCTGGACACGCCGGTACCACCTGCCGAGTATGCCGGAACCAGCTGATCCACTCCCCAGAACCACCTACTGGACACGGCAAAATCAACTGCCGGCTCCGCCAGAACCACTCGGCAGACGCTCCGGAATCACAGGCCAGGCATTCCGGAACCACCTCTCAGAGGTGCCAGAACCAAATGCCGGACACTCCGGTATCACCTGCCGGGCATGCCGGAACCACCTCTCAGAGGTCCCAGAACCACATGCCGGACACTCCGGAATCACCTGCCGGGCATGCCGGAACCACTGGCTCGACTCGTGGGAACCATTGCCGGACATGCAAAATCACCTGCCGGCTACGCCAGAACCACTTGGGGAACACTCCGGAATCACCTGCCGGGCATGGTGGAACCACCTCTCAGACATGCCGGAACCACATGCCAATGACACCGGAAGCACCTGCCGAGCACGCCAGAACCACCTGGTCGACTCGCCAATACCACCCGGTGGACACGCCAAAATCACCTGCAGGCTACGCCACAACCATTTGGTGAACTCTTCGGAATCACCTGTCGGGCATGCCGGAACCGCCTCTCAGACTTGCCAGAACCATGTTCCGGACACTCCGATATCACATGCCGGGCATCCCGGAACCAGCTCTCAGAGGTGCCAGAACCATGTTCCGGACACTCCGGTATCACATGCGGGCATGCCGGAACCACCTCTCAGACTTGCCAGAACAATGTTCCGGACACGCCGGTACCACCTGCCGAGTATGCCGGAACCACCTGATCCACTCCCCAGAACCACCTGCTGGACACCCCAGAATCACCTGCCGGCTACGCCAGAACCACTCGGCAGACACTCCGGAACCACCTGCCGGGCATGCCGGAACCACCTCTCAGAGGTGCCAGAAGCACATGCCGGACACTCCGGAATCACCTGCCGGGCATGCCGGAACCATCTCTCAGACGTCCCAGAACCATGTTCCGGACACGCCGGTACCACCTGCTGAGCTCGCCGGAACCACCTGCTGGACACGCCAAAATCACCTGTCGGAGACGCCAGAACAATTCAGCAGACACTCAGGAATCACTGCCGGGCTGGCTGGAACCACCTGCCGGTCACGCCAACATGACCTATCAGCTACGCAGGAACCACTTGGCGGACACTCCGGAAACACCAGTAGGGCCGGCCGGAACCAACTCTCAGACGTGCCAGAACCATGTGCCTGAGATGCCGGAACCACACCCCGAACACACCGAAACCTCCTGCCAGACCCGCCTGAACCCCCTGGCGAGCACGCCTGATCCACCTGCTCAACTAGCCAGAACCACCTTCCAGACACGCCAAAATCACCTGCCAGGTCTACCAGAACCACTTGGTGGACACTCCGGAATCATCTGCCGGAAATGTCAGAACCAGCCCTCTGACACACCAGAACCACGTGCCGGACATGCCGGAATCACCTGCTGATCATGCCTGAGCCACATGCTCGACTTGCAAGAAACGCCTGCCAGACACGCCAGAATCACCTGCCGGGTACGCCAGAACCACGTGGCGGACACTCCGGAATCACCTGTCGGGCATGCCGGAACCAACTCTCAGACGTACCAGAACCTCGTGCCGGTCACGCCAGAACCACCTGCCGGACAGACCGGAAACACCTGCCAGACCCGCCTGAACCCCCTGGCGAGCACGCCTGATCCACCTGCTCAACTAGCCGGAACCACCTTCCTGACACGCCAAAATCACCTGCCAGGTATACCAGAACCACTTGGTGGACACTCCGGAATCATCTGCCGGACATGCCAGAACCAGCTCTCAGACACACCAGAACCACGTGCCAGAGACGCCGGAAGCACCAGCTGAGCATGCCTCAGCCACCTGCTCGACTCGCAAGAAACACCTGTCGGACATGCCAAAATCACCTGCCGGGTACGCCAGAAACACTTGGCGGACGCTCCGGAATCACCTTCCGGGCGTGCCGGAACCACCTCTCAGACATGCCAGAACCATGTTCTGGACACGCCGGTACCACCTGCCGAGTAAGCCGGAACCAGCTGATCCACTCCCCAGAACCACCTAGTGGACACGCCAAAATCAACTGCCGGCTATGCCAGAACCACACGGCAGACACTCCGGAATCACCTGCCGGGCTGGCTGGAACCACCTGCCGGTCACGCCAACATCACCTGCCAGCTATGCCAGAACCACTTGGCGGACACCATGGAAACACCTGTAGGGCCGGCCGGAACCACCTCTCAGACGTGCCAGAACCATGAGCCTGAGATGCCGGAACCACTCCCTGAACAGACCGAAACCACCTGCCAGACCCGCATGAACCCCCTGGCAAGCAGCCTGATCCACCTGCTCAAATAGCCGGAACCAACTTCCTGACACGCCAAAATCACCTGCCAGGTATACAAGAACCACTTGGTGGACACTCCGGAATCATCTGCCGGAGATGCCAGAACCAGCTCTCAGACACACCAGAACCACGTGCCAGAGACGCCGGAAGCACCAGCTGAGCATGCCTCAGCCACCTGCTCGACTCGCAGGATACACCTGTCGGACAAGCGAAAATCACCTGCCGGGTACGCCAGAAACACTTGGCGGACGCTCCGGAATCACCTGTCGGGCGTGCCGGAACCACCTTTCAGACTTGCCAGAACCATGTTCCGGACACGCCGGTACCACCTGCCGAGTATGCCGGAACCAGCTGATCCACTCCCCAGAACCACCTAGTGGACACGCCAAAATAAACTGCCAGCTACGCCAGAACCACTCGGCAGACACTCGGGAATCACATGCCAGGCATTCCGGAACCACCTCTCAGAGGTGCCAGAACCAAATGCCGGACACTCCGATATCACCTGCCGGGCATGCCGGAACCACCTCTCAGAGGTGCCAGAACCACATGCCAGACACTCCGGAATCACCTGCCGGGCATGCCGGAACCATCTCACAGACGTGCCAGAACCATGTTCCGGACACGCTGGTACCACCTGCCAAGGTCGCCGGAACCACCTGCTGGACACGCCAAAATCACCTGCCAGCTACGCCAGAACCACACGCCAGACACTCCGGAATCAAATGCCGGGGTGGCTGGAACCACCTGCCGGTCATGCCAACATCACCTTTCAGCTACGCCAGAACCACTTGGCGGACACTCCGGAAACACCTCTCCGGCCGGCCAGAACCACCTCTCAGACATGCCAGAACCATGTGCCTGAGATGCAGGAACCACTCCCCGAACAGACCGAAACCACCTGCCAGACCCGCCTGAACCCCCTGGCGAGCACGCCTGATCCACCTGCTCAACTAGCCGGAACCACCTTCCTGACACGCCAAAATCACCTGCCGGCTACGCCACAACCATTTGGTGAACTCTTCGGAATCACCTGCCGGGCTGGCTCCAGAACCACTCGGCAGACACTCCGGAACCACCTGCCGGGCATACCAGGACCACCTCTCAGACATGCCGCAACCACATGCCAATGACACCGGAAGCACCTGCCGACCACGCCAGAACCACCTGCTCGACTCGCCAATACCACCTGCTGGACACGCCAAAATCACCTGCCGGCTACGCCACAACCATATGGTGAACTCTTCGGAATCACCTGCCGGGCTTGCTGGAACCACCTGCCGGTCACGCCAACATCACCTGCCAGCTATGCCAGAACCACTTGGCGGACGATATGGAAACACCTGTCGGGCCGGCCGGAACCACCTATCTGACGTGCAAGAACCATGTGCCTGAGATGCTGGAACCACACCGCGAAAAGACCGAAACCACCTGCCAGACCCGCCTGAACCACCTGACGAGCCAGCCGGAACCACCTACTCGACTCGCCGGAACCACCTACCTGACACGCTAAAATCACCTGTCGGGTATGCCACAACCACTTGGTGGACACTCCGGAATCATCTGCCGGACATGCCAGAACCAGCTCTCAGACACACCAGAACCACGTGCCAGACACGCCGGATGCACATACTGATCATGCCTGAGCCAAATGCTCGACTTGCCAGAAACACCTGACAGACACGCCAAAATCACCTGCCAGGTACGCCAGAACCACGTGGGGGACACTCCGGAATCACCATTCGGGCATGCCGGAACCAACTCTCAGACGTGCCAGAACCTCGTGCCGGTCACGCCAGAACCACCTGCCGGACAGACCGGAAACACCTGCTGGACACGCTGGAACCACCGGCTCGACTCGCCGGAACCACCGCCGGACATGCAAAATGACATGCCGGCTACGCCAGAACCACTTGGCGAACACTCCGGAATCAACTGTCGGGCATGCCGGAACCGCCTCTCAGACTTGCCAGAACCATGTTCCGGACACGACGGTACCACCTGTCGAGTATGCTGGAACCACCCGATCCACTCCCCAGAACCACCTGCTGGACACGCCAGAATCACCTGCCGACTACGCCAGAACCACTCGGCAGACACTCCGGAACCACCTGCCCGGCATGCCGGAACCACCTCTCAGAGGTGCCAGAACCACATGCCGGACACTCCGGAATCACCTGCCGGGCATGCCGGAACCATCTCTCAGACGTGACAGAACCATGTTCCGGACACGCCGGTACCACATGCCGAGCTCGCCGGAACCACCTGCTGGACACGCCAAAATCACCTGCCGGCTACGCCAGAACCACTCGGCAGACACTCCGGAATCACCTGCCGGGCATGCCGGAACCACCTGCTGGACATGCCGGAATCACCTGCCGGACATGCCGGAACCGCCGGCTCGACTCGCCGGAACCATTGCCGGACATGCAAAATCACCTACCGGCTATGCCAGAACCACTTGGGGAACACTCCGGAATCACCTGTCGGGCGTGCCGGAACCTCCTCTCAGACTTGCCAGAACCATGTTCTGGACACACCGGTACCACCTGCCGAGTATGCCGGAACCAGCTGATCCACTCCTCAAAACCACCTAGTGGACACGCCAAAATCAACTGCTGGCTACGCCAGAACCACTCGGCAGACACTCCGGAATAACAGGCCAGGCATTCCGGAACCACCTCTCAGAGCTGCCAGAACAACATGTCGGACACTCCGGAATTACCTGCCGGGCATGCTGGAACCACGTGCTGGACATGTCGGAACCACCTGCCGGACATGCCAGAACCACCTGCCGGACATTCCGGAACAACCGGCTCGACTCGCCGGAACCATTGCCAAACATGCAAAATCACCTGCCGGCTACGCCAGAACCACTTGGTGAACACTCCGGAATCACCTGCCGGGCATGGCGGAACCACCTCTCAGACATGCCAGAACCAAATGCCAATGACACCGGAAGCACCTGTCGAGCACGCCAGAACCACCTGCTCGACTCGTCAAAACCACCTGCTGGACACGCCAAAATCACCTGCCGGCTAACCCACAAACATTTGGTGAACTCTTTGGAATCACCTGCCGGGCTGGCTGGAACCACCTGCCGGTCCCACCAACATCACCTGCCAGCTATGCCAGAACCACTTGGCGGACACCATGGAAACACCTGTCGGGCCGGCCGGAACCACCTATCAGACGTGCCAGAACCATGTGCCTGAGATGCCGGAACCACACCCCGAACAGACCGAAACCACCTGCCAGACCCGCCTGAACCACCCGCCGAGCACGCCTGATCCACCTGCTCAACTAGCCGGAACCACCTTCCTGACAGGCCAAAATCACGTGCCGGCTACGGCACAACCATTTGGTGAACTCTTCGGAATCACCTGCCGGGTTGGCTCCAGAACCACTCGGCAGACACTCCGGAACCACCTGCCGGGCATGCCGGAACCACCTCTCGGACATGCCGGAACCACATCCCAATGACACCGGAAGCACCTGCCGAGCACGCCAGAACCACCTGCTCGACTCGCCAAAACCACCTGCTGGACAAGCCAAAATCACCGGCCGGCTACGCCACAACCATTTGGTGAACTCTTCGGAATCACCTGCCGGGCTTGCTGGAACCACCTGCCGGTCACACCAACATCACCTGCCAGCTATGCCAGAACCACTTGGCGGACACCATGGAAACACCTGTCAGGCCGGCCGGAACCACCTCTCAGACGTGCCAGAACCATGTGCCTGAGATGCCGGAACGACTCCCCGAACAGACCGAAACCACCTGCCAGACCCGCCTGAACCCCGTGGCGAGCACGCCTGATCCACCTGCTCAAATAGCCTGAACCAACTTACTGACACGCCAAAATCACCTGCCAGGTATACCAGAACCATTTGGTGGACACTCCGGAATCATCTGCCGGACATGCCAGAACCAGATCTCAGACACACCAGAACCACGTGCCAGAGACGCCGGAAGCACCAGCTGAGCATGCCTGAGCCACCTGCTCGACTCGCAAGATACACCTTTTGGCCATGCCAAAATAACCTGCCGGGTACGCCAGAAACACTTGGCGGACGCTCCGGAATCACCTGTCGGGCGTGCCGGAACCTCCTCTCAGACTTGCCAGAACCATGTTCCGGACACGCCGGTACCACCTGCCGAGTATGCCGGAACCAGCTGATCCACTCCCCAGAACCACCTAGTGGACACGCCAAAATCAACTGCCGGCTACGCCGGAACCACCGGCTCGACTCGCCGGAACCACCGCCGAACATGCAAAATCACCTGCCGGCTACGCCAGAACCACTTGGCGAACACTCCGGTATCACCTGCCGGGCATGCCGGAACCATCTCTCATACGTGCCAGAACCATGTTCCGGACATGCCGGAACCACCTGCCGAGCTCGCCGGAACCACCAGCTGGACACGCCAAAATCACCTGCCGGCTACGCCAGAACCATTCAGCAGACACTCCCGAATCACCTGCCGGGCTGGCTGGAACCAACTGTCGGTCACGCCAACATCACCTTTCAGCTACGCCGGAACCACTAGGCGGACACTCCGGAAACACCTGTAGGGCCGGCCGGAACCACATCTCAGACATGCCAGAACCATGTGCCTGAGATGCCGGAACCACACCCCGAACTGACCGAAACAACCTGCCAGACCCGCCTGAACCCCCTGGCGAGCACGCCTGATCCACCTGCTCAACTAGCCGGAACCACCTTCCAGACACGCCAAAAACACCTGCCAGGTCTACCAGAACCACTTGGTGGACACTCCGGAATCATCTGCCAGAAATGCCAGAACCAGCCCTCTGACACACCAGAACCACGTGCCGGACATGCCGGAAGCACCTGCTGATAATGCCTGAGTCACATGCTCGACTTGAAAGAAACACATGCCAGACACGCCAAAATCACCTGCCGGGTACGCCAGAACCACGTGGCGGACTCTCCGGAATCACCTGTCAGGCATGCCGGAACCAACTCTCAGACGTGCCAGAACCTCGTGCCGGATATGCCAGAACCACCTGCCTGACAGACCGGAAACACCTGCCGGACACGCCGGAACCACCGGCTTGACTCGCCGGAACCACCGCCGGACATGAAAAATGACCTGCAAGCTACGCCAGAACCACTTGGCGAACACTCAGGAATCACCTGCCGGGCATGCCGGAACCACCTCTCAGACTTGCCAGAACCAAATGCCGGACACTCCGGTATCACATGCCAGGCATGCCGGAACCACCTCTCAGAGGTGCCAGAACCACATGCCGGACACTCCGGAATCACCTGCCGGACATGCCAGAACCACCTGCCGAACATGCCATAACCACCGGCTCGTCTCGTCGGAACCATTGCCGGACATGCAAAATCACCTGCCGGCTATGCCAGAACTTCTTGGCGAACACTCCGGAATCACCTGCCGGGCATGGCGGAACCACCTCTCAGACATGCCGGAACCACATGCCAATGACACCGGAACCACCTGCCGACCAAGCCAGAACCACCTGCTCGACTCGCCAAAACCACCTGCTGGACACGCCAAAATCACCTGCCGGCTATGCCACAACAATTTGGTGAATACTTCGGAATCACCTGCCGGGCTGGCTGGAAACATCTGCCGGTGACACCAACATCACCTGCCAGCTATGCCAGAACCACTTGGCGGACACCATGGAAACACCTGTCGGGCTGGCCGGAAGCACCTATCAGACGTGCCAGAACCATGTGCCTGAGATGCCAGAACCACACCCCGAACAGACCGAAACCACCTGCCAGACCCGCCTGAACCCCCTGGCAAGCACGCCTGATCCACCTGCTCAACTAGCCGGAACCACCTTCCTGACACGCCAAAATCACCTGCCAGGTATACCAGAACCACTTGTTGGACACTCCGGAATCATCTGCCGGAGATGCCAGAACCAGCTCTCAGACACACCAGAAGCACGTGCCAGAGACGCCGGAAGCACCAGCTGAGCATGCCTGAGCCACCTGCTCGACTCGCAAGAAACACCTGTGGGACATGCCAAAATCACCTGCCGGGTACGCCAGAAACACTTGGCGGATGCTCCAGAATCACCTGTCGGGCGTGCCGGAACCACCTCTCAGACTTGCCAGAACCATGTTCTGGACACGCCGGTACCACCTGCCGAGTATGCCGGAACCAGCTGATCCACTCCCCAGAACCACCTAGTGGACACGCCAAAATCAACTGCCGGCTACGCCAGAACCACTCGGCAGACACTCCGGAATCACAGGCCAGGCATTCCGGAACCACCTCTCAGAGCTGCCAGAACCACATGCCGGACACTTAGGAATCATCTGCCGGGCATGCTGGAACCACGTGCTGGACATGTCGGAACCATCTGCCGGACATGCCGGAACCACCTGCCGGACATTCCGGAACCACCGGCTCGACTCGCCGGAACCATTGCCGGACATGCCAAATCACCTGCCGGCTACGCCAGAACCACTTGGCGAACACTCCGGTATCACCTGCCGGGCATGCTGGAACCACCTCTCAGAGGTGCCAGAACCACATGCCGGACACTCCGGAATCCCCTGCCCGGCATGACGGAACCACCTGCCGGACATGCCGGAACCACCGCCTGGACTCGCCGGAACCATTGCTGGACATGCAAAATCACCTGCCGGCTACGCCAGAACCATTCAGCAGACACTCCGGAATCACCTGCCAGGCTGGCTGGAACCACCTGTCGGTCACGCCAACATCACCTTTCAGCTACGCCGGAACCACTAGGCGGACACTCCGGAAACACCTGTAGGGCCGGCCGGAACCACATCTCAGACTTGCCAGAACCATGTGCCTGAGATGCCGGAACCACACCCCGAACTGACCGAAACAACCTGCCAGACCCGCCTGAACCCCCTGGCGAGCACGCCTGATCCACCTGCTCAACTAGCCGGAACCACCTTCCAGACACGCCAAAAACACCTGCCAGGTCTACCAGAACCACTTGGTGGACACTCCGGAATCATCTGCCAGAAATGCCAGAACCAGCCCTCTGACACACCAGAACCACGTGCCGGACACGCCGGAAGCACCTGCTGATCATGCCTGAGCCACAAGCTCGACTTGCAAGAAACACCTGCCAGACACGCAAAAATCACCTGCCGGGTACACCAGAACCACGTGGCGGACTCTCTGGAATCACCTGTCGGGCATGCCAGAACCAACTCTCAGACGTGCCAGAACCTCGTGCCGGACACGCCAGAACCACCTGCCTGACTGACCGGAAACACCTGCCGGACACGCCGGAACCACCGGCTTGACTCGCTGGAACCACCGCCGGACATGCAAAATGACCTGCAAGCTACGCCAGAACCACTTGGCGAACACTCCGGAATCACCTGTCGGGCATGCCGGAACCACCTCTCAGACTTGCCAGAACCATGTTCCGGACACGCCGGTACCACATGCCGAGTATGCCGGAACCACCTGATCCACTCCCCAGAACCACCTGCTGGACACGCCAGAAGCACCTGCTGACTACGCCAGAACCACTCGGCAGACACTCCGGAACCACCTGCCGGGCATGCCGGAACCACCTCTCAGAGGTGCCAGAACCACATGCCGGACACTCCGGAATCACCTGCCGGACATGCCAGAACCGGCTCTCAGACACACCAGAAGCACGGGCCAGAGACGCCGGAAGCACCAGCTGAGCATGCCGGAGCCACCTGCTTGACTCGCAAGAAACACCTGTGGGACATGCCAAAATCACCTGCCGGGTACGCCAGAAACACTTGGCGGATGCTCCAGAATCACCTGTCGGGCGTGCCGGAACCACCTCTCAGACTTGCCAGAACCATGTTCTGGACACGCCGGTACAACATGCCGAGTATGCCGGAACCAGCTGATCCACAACCCAGAACCACCTAGTGGACACGCCAAAATCAACTGCCGGCAATGCCAGAACCACTCGGCAGACACTCCGGAATCACATGCCGGGCATTCCGGAACCACCTCTCAGAGGAGCCAGAACCAAATGGCGGACACTCCGGTATCACCTGCCGGGCATGCCGGAACCACCTCTCAGAGGTGCCAGAACCACATGCTGACACTCCGGAATCACCTGCCGGGCATGCCGGAACCACCTGCCGGACATGCCGGAACCACCGGCTCGACTCGCCGGAACCATTGCCGGACATTCAAAATCACCTGCCGGCTACGCCAGAACCACTTGGCGAACACTCTGGAATCACCTGCCGGGCATGGCGGAACCACCTGTCAGACATGCCGGATCCACATGCCAATGACACCGGAAGCACCTGCCTAGCACGCCAGAACCACCTGCTCGACTCGCCAAAACCACCTGCTGGACAAGCCAAAATCACCTGCCGGCTACGCCACAACCATTTGGTGAACTCTTCGGAATCACCTGCCGGGCTGGGTAGAACCACCTGCCGGTCACGCCAACATCACCTGCCAGCTATGCCAGATCCACTTGGCAGACACCATGGACACACCTGTTGGGCTGGTCGGAACCACCTCTCAGACGTGCCAGGACCATGTGCCTGAGATGCCGGAACCACACCCCGATCAGACCGAAATCACCTGCCATACCCGCCTGAACCAACTGCCGAGCACGCCGGAAACACCTACTCGACTCGCTGGAACCACCTACCTGACACGCTAAAATCACCTGCCGGGTATGCCACAACCACTTGGTGGACACTCCGGAATCATCTGCCGAACATGCCAGAACCAGCTCTCAGACACACCACAACCACGTGCCGGACAGGCCGGAAGGACCTGCTGATCATGCATGAGCCACATGCTCGACTTGCCAGAAACACCTGCCAGACACGCCAAAATCACCTGCCGGGTACGCCAGAACCACGTGGCGGACACTCCGGAATCACCTGTCGGGCATGCCGGAACCAACTCTCAGACGTGCCAGAACCTTGTGGCGGACACGCCAGAACCACCTGCCGGAAAGACCGGAAACACCTGCTGCACACGCCAGAACCACTCGGCAGACACTCCGGAATCACATGCCAGGCATCCCGGAACCACCTCTCAGAGGTGCCAGAACCAAATGCAGGACACTCTGGTATCACCTGCCGGGCATGCCGGAACCAGCACTCAGAGGTGCCAGAACCACATGCCGGACACTCCGGAATCACCTGTCGGGCATGCCGGAACCAACTCTCAGACGTGCCATAACCTCGTGCCGGTAACGCCTGAACCACCTGCCGGACAGACCGGAAACACCTGCTGGACACGCCGGAACGACCGGCTCGACTCGCCGGAACCACCGCTGGACATGCAAAATGACCTGCCGGCTACGCCAGAACCACTTGGCGAACACTCCGGAATCACCTGTGGGGCATGCCGGAACTACCTCTCAGACTTGCCAGAACCATGTTCCGGACACGCCGGTACCACCTGCCTAGTATGCCAGAACCACCTGATCCATTCCCCAGAACCACCTGCTGGATACGCCAGAATCACCTGCCGGCTACTGCAGAACCACTCGGCAGACACTCCGTAACCAACTGCCGGGCATGCCGGAACCACCTCTCAGAGGTGCCAGAACCACATGCCGGACACTCCAGAATCACCTGCCGGGCATGCCGGAACCATCTCTCATACGTGCCAGAACCATGTTCCAGACATGCCGGAACCACCTGCCGAGCTCGCCGGAACCACCAGCTGGACACGCCAAAATCACCTGCCGGCTACGCCAGAACCATTCAGCAGACACTCCGGAATCACCTGCCGGGCTGGCTGGAACCACCTGCGGGTCACGCCAACATCACCTTTCAGCTACGCCAGAACCACTTGGCGGACACTCCGGAAACACCTCTCCGGCCGGCCGGAACCACCTCTCAGACACGCCAGAACCATGTGCCTGAGATGCCGGAACCACTCCCCGAACAGACCGAAACCACCTGCCAGACCCGCCTGAACCACCTGCCGAGCACGCCCGAACCACCTACTCGACTCGCTGGAACCACCTACCTGACAGGCTAAAATCACCTGCCGGGTATGCAACAACCACTTGGTGGACACTCCGGAATGATCTGCCGGACATGCCGGAACCAACGCTCAGACGTGCCATAACCTCGTGGCGGACACGCCAGAACCACCGCCAGAAAGACCGGAAACACCTGCTGGACACGCCAGAACCACTCGGCAGACACTCCGGAATCACATGCCAGGCATCCCGGAACCACCTCTCAGAGGTGCCAGAACCAAATGCCGGACACTCAGGTATCACCTGCCGGGCATGCCAGAACAACCTCTCAGAGGTGCCAGAATCACATGCCGGACACTCCGGAATCACCTGCCGGGCATGCCGGGACCACCTGATCCACTCCCCAGAACCACCTGCTGGACATGCCGGAATCACCTGCCTGACATGCCGGAACCAGCGGCTCGACTCCCCGGAACCATTGCCGGACATGCAAAATCACCTGCCGGCTACGCCGGAACCACTTGGCGAACACTCCGGAATCACCTGCCGGGCATGGCGGAACCACCTCTCAGACATGCCGGAACCACATGCCAATGACACCGGAAGCACCTGCCGAGCACCCCAGAACGACCTGCTTGACTCGCCAAAACCACCTGCTGGACACGACGAAATCACCTGCTGGCTAGGCCACAACCATTTGGTGAACTCTTCGGAATCACCTGCTGGGCTTTCTGGAACCACCTGCCGGTCACGCCAACATCACCTGCCAGCTATGCCAGAACCACTTGGCGGACACCATGGAAACACCTGTCGGGCCGGCCGCAACCACCTCTCAGACGTGCCAGAAAAATGTGCCTGAGATGCCGGAACCACTCCCCGAACAGACCGAAACCACCTGCCAGACCCGCCTGAACCCCCTGGCGAGCACGCCTGATCCACCTGCTCAACTAGCTGGAACCGACTTCCTGACACGCCAAAATCACCTGCCAGGTATACAAGAACCACTTGGTGGACACTCCGGAATCATCTGCCGGACATGCCAGATCCAGCTCTCAGACACACCAGAACCACGTGCCAGAGACGCCGGAAGCACCAGCTGAGCATGCCTGAGCCACCTGCTCGACTCGCAAGATACACCTGTCGGACATGCCAAAATCACCTGCCGGGTACGCCAGAAACACTTGGCGGACGCTCCGGAATCACCTGTCGGGCGTGCCGGAACCACCTCTCAGACTTGCCAGAACCATGTTCTCGACACGCCGGTACCACCCGCCGAGTATGCCGGAACCAGCTGATCCACTCCCCAGAACCACCTAGTGGATACGCCAAAATCAACTGCCGGCTACGCCAGAACCACTTGGCAGACACTCCGTAAACAACTGCCGGGCATGCCGGAACCACATTTCAGAGGTGCCAGAACCACATGCCGGACACTCCGGAATCACCTGCGGGGCATGCCGGAACCATCTCTCAGACGTGCCAGAACCATTTTACGGACATGCCGGTACCACCTGCCGAGCTCGCCGGAACCACCTGCTGGACACTCCAAAATCACCTGCCGGCTACGCCAGAACCACTCGGCAGACACTCCGGAATCACATGCCGGGCATTCCGGAACCACCTCTCACAAGTGCCAGAACCAAATGCTGGACACTCCGGAGTCACCTGCCGGGCATGCCGGAACCACCTCTCAGAGGTGCCAGAACCACATGCCGGACACTCCGGAGTCACCTGCCGGGCATGCCGGAACCATCTCTCAGACGTGCCAGAGCCATGTTCAGGACAGGCCGGTACCACCTGCCGAGGTCTCCGGAACCACATGCTGGACACGCCAAAATCACCTGCCGGCTACGCCAGAACCACTCGGCAGACACTTCGGAATCACCTGCCGGGCTGGCTGGAACCACCTGCCGCTCACGCCAACATCACCTTTCAGCTACGCCAGAACCACTTGGCGGACACTCCGGAAACACCTCTACGGCTGGCCGGAACCACCTCTCAGACGTGCCAGAACCATGTGCCTGAGATGCCGGAACCACTCCCCGAACAGACCGAAACCACCTGCCAGACCCGCCTGAACCCCCTGGCAAGCACGCCTGATCCACATGCTCAACTAGCCGGAACCACGTTCCTGACACGCCAAAATCACCTGCCGGATACGCCACAACCATTTGGTGAACTCTTCGGAATCACCTGCCGGGCTGGCTCCAGAACCACTCGGCAGACACTCCGGAACCGCCTGCCCGGCATGCCGGAACCACCTCTCAGACATGCCGGAACCACATGCCAATGACACCGGAAGCACCTGCCGAGCACGCCAGAACCACCTGCTCGACTCGCCAAAACCACCCGCTGGACACGCCAAAATCACCTGCCGGCTACGACACAACCATTTGGTGAACTCTTCGGAATCACCTGCCGGGCTTGCTGGAACCACCTGCCGGTCACGCCAACATCACCTGCCAGCTATGCCAGAACCACTTGGCGGACACCATGGAAACACCTGTCGGGCCGGCCGGAACCTCCTCTCAGACGTGCCAGAACCATGTGCCTGAGATGCCGGAACCACACCCCGAAAAGACCGAAACCACCTGCCAGAACAGCCTGAACCACCTGCCGAGCACGCCGGAACCACCTACTCGACTCGCTGGTACCACCTACCTGACACGCTAAAATCAACTGCCGGGTATGCCACAACCACTTGGTGGACACTCCGGAATCGTCTGCCGGACATGCCAGAACCAGCTCTCAGACACACCAGAACCACGTGCCGGACACGCCAGAACAACCTGCCGGACAGACCGGAAACACCTGCTGGACACGCCGGAACCACCGGCTCGACTCGCCGGAACCACCGCCGGACATGCAAAATGACCTGCCGGCTACGCCAGAACCACTTGGCGAACACTCCGGAATCACCTGTCGGGCATGCCAGAACCACCTCTCAGACTTGCCAGAACCATGTTCCGGACACGCCAGTACCACCTGCCGAGTATGCCGGAACCACCTGATCCACTCCCCAGAACCAACTGCTGGACACGCCAGAATCACCTGCCGGCTACGTCAGAACCACTCGGCAGACACTCCGGAACCACCTGCCGGGCATGCCGGAACCACATCTCAGAGGTGCCAGAACCACCTGCCGGACACTCCGGAATCACCTGCCGGGCATGCCGGAACCATCTCTCAGACGTGCCAGAACCATGTTCCGGACACGCCGGTACCACCTGCCGAGATCGCCGGAACCACCTGCTGGACACGCCAACATCACCTGCCAGCTATGCCAGAACCACTTGGCGGACACCATGGAAACACCTGTCGGGTCGGCCGGAACAACCTCTCAGACATGCCAGAACCATGAGCCTGAGATGCCGGAACCACACCCCGAACACACCGAAACCACCTGCCAGACCCGACTGAACCCCCTGGCGAGCACGCCTGATCCACCTGCTCAAATAGCCGGAACCAAATTCCTGACATGGCAAAATCACCTGCCAGGTATACAAGAACCACTTGTTGGACACTCCGGAATCATCTGCCGGAGATTCCGGAAACAGCTCTCAGACACATCAGAACCACGTGCCAGAGACGCCGGAAGCACCAGCTGAGCATGCCTGAGCCACCTGCTCGACTCGCAAGATACACCTGACGGACAGGCGAAAATCACCCGCCGGGTACGCCAGAAACACTTGGCGGACGCTCCGGAATCACCTGTCGGGCGTGCCGGAACCACCTCTCAGACTTGCCAGAACCATGTTCTGGACACGCCGGTACCACCTGCCGAGTATGCCGGAACCAGCTGATCCACTCCCCAGAACCACCTACTGGACACGCCAAAATCAACTGCCGGCTACGCCAGAACCACTCGTTAGACACTCCGGAATCTCATGCCAGGCATTCCGGAACCACCTCTCAGAGGCGCCAGAACCAAATGCCGGACACTCCGGTATCACCTGCCGGGCATGCCGGAACCACCTCTCAGAGGTGCCAGAACCACATGCCGGACACTCCAGAATCACCTCCCGGGCATGCTGGAACCACGTGCTTGACATGCCGGAATCACCTGCCGGGCATGCCCGAACCATCTCTCAGACGTGCCAGAACCATGTTCCGGTCACGCCGGTACCACCTGCCGAGCTCGCCGGAACCACCTGCTGGACACGCCAAAATCATCTGCCGGCTACACCAGAGCCACTCGGCAGACACTCCAGAATCACCTGCCGGGCTGGCTGGAACCACCTGCCGGTCACGCCAACATCACCTTTCAGCTGCGCCAGAACCACTTGGCGGACACTCCGGAAACACCTGTCGGGCCGGCCAGAACCAGCTCTCAGACGTGCCAGAACCATGTGCCTGAGATGCCGGAACCACTCCCCGAACAGACCGAAACCACCTGCCAGACCCGCCTGAACCCCCTGGCGAGCACGCCTGATCCACCTGCTCAACTAGCCGGAACCACCTTCCTGACACGCCAAAATCACCTGCCAGTTATACCAGAACCACTTGGTGGACACTCCGGAATCATCTGCCGCACATGCCAGAACCAGCTCTCAGACACACCAGAACCACGTGCCAGAGACGCCGGAAGCACCAGCTGAGCATGCCTGAGCCACCTGCTCGACTCGCAAGATACACCTGTCGGACATGCCAAAATCACCTGCCGAGTATGCCGGAACCAGCTGATCCACTCCCCAGAACCACCTAGTGGACACGCCAAAATCAACTGCCGGCTACGCCAGAACCACTCGGCAGACACTCCGGAAACACATGCCGGGCATGCCGGAACCATCTCTCAGACGTGCCAGAACCATGTTCCGGACACGCCGGTACCACCTGCCGAGCTCGCCGGAACCACCTGCTGGACACGCCAACATCACCTGCCAGCTATGCCAGAACCACTTGGCGGACACCATGGAAACACCTGTCGGGTCGGCCGGAACAACCTCTCAGACATGCCAGAACCATGAGCCTGAGATGCCGGAACCACACCCCGAACACACCGAAACCACCTGCCAGACCCGACTGAACCCCCTGGCGAGCACGCCTGATCCACCTGCTCAACTAGCCGGAACCAAATTCCTGACATGGCAAAATCACCTGCCAGGTATACAAGAACCACTTGTTGGACACTCCGGAATCATCTGCCGGAGATTCCAGAAACAGCTCTCAGACACATCAGAACCACGTGCCAGAGACGCCGGAAGCACCAGCTGAGCATGCCTGAGCCACCTGCTCGACTCGCAAGATACACCTGACGGACAGGCGAAAATCACCCGCCGGGTACGTCAGAAACACTTGGCGGACGCTCCGGAATCACCTGTCGGGCGTGCCGGAACCACCTCTCAGACTTGCCAGAACCATGTTCTGGACACGCCGGTACCACCTGCCGAGTATGCCGGAACCAGCTGATCCACTCCCCAGAACCACCTAGTGGACACGCCAAAATCAACTGCCGGCTACGCCAGAACCACTCGTCAGACACTCCGGAATCTCATGCCAGGCTTTCCGGAACCACCTCTCAGAGGCGCCAGAACCAAATGCCGGACACTCCGGTATCACCTGCCGGGCATGCCGGAACCACCTCTCAGAGGTGCCAGAACCACATGCCGGACACTCCAGAATCACCTCCCGGGCATGCTGGAACCACGTGCTTGACATGCCGGAATCACCTGCCGGGCATGCCCGAACCATCTCTCAGACGTGCCAGAACCATGTTCCGGTCACGCCGGTACCACCTGCCGAGCTCGCCGGAACCACCTGCTGGACACGCCAAAATCATCTGCCGGCTACACCAGAGCCACTCGGCAGACACTCCAGAATCACCTGCCGGGCTGGCTGGAACCACCTGCCGGTCACGCCAACATCACCTTTCAGCTACGCCAGAACCACTTGGCGGACACTCCGGAAACACCTGTCGGGCCGGCCAGAACCAGCTCTCAGACGTGCCAGAACCATGTGCCTGAGATGCCGGAACCACTCCCCGAACAGACCGAAACCACCTGCCAGACCCGCCTGAACCCCCTGGCGAGCACGCCTGATCCACCTGCTCAACTAGCCGGAACCACCTTCCTGACACGCCAAAATCACCTGCCAGGTATACCAGAACCACTTGGTGGACACTCCGGAATCATCTGCCGCACATGCCAGAACCAGCTCTCAGACACACCAGAACCACGTGCCAGAGACGCCGGAAGCACCAGCTGAGCATGCCTGAGCCACCTGCTCGACTCGCAAGATACACCTGTCGGACATGCCAAAATCACCTGCCGAGTATGCCGGAACCAGCTGATCCACTCCCCAGAACCACCTAGTGGACACGCCAAAATCAACTGCCGGCTACGCCAGAACCACTCGGCAGACACTCCGGAAACACATGCCAGGCATTCCGGAACCACCTCTCAGAGGTGCCAGAACCAAATGCCGGACACTCCGGTATCACCTGCCGGGCATGTCGGATCCACCTCTCAGAGGTGCCAGAACCAAATGCCGGACACTCCGGTATCACCTGCCGGGCATGCCGGAACCACCTCTCAGAGGTGCCAGAACCACATGCCGGACACTCCGGAATCACCTGCCGGGCATGCCGGAACCACCTGCCGGTCATGCCGGAACCACCGGCTCGACTCGCCGGAAACATTTCTGGACATGCAAAATCACCTGCCGGCTATGCCAGAACCACTTGGGGAACACTCCGGAATCACCTGCCTGGCATGGCGGAACCACCTCTCAGACATGCAGGAACCACATGCCAATGACACCGGAAGCACCTGCCGAGCACGCCAGAACCACCTGCTCGACTCGCCAAAACCACCTGCTGGACACGCCAAAATCACCTTCCAGCTACGCCACAACCATTTGGTGAACACTTCGGAATCACCTGCCAGGCTGTCTGGAACCACTTGCCGGTCACGCCAACATCACCTGCCAGCTATGCCAGAAACACTTGGCGGACACCATGGAAACACCTGTCGGGCCGGTCGGAACCAAATATCAGACGTGCCAGAACCATGTGCCTGAGATGCCAGAACCACACCTCGAACAGACCGAAACCACCTGCCAGACCTGCCTGAACCCCATGCCGAGCACGCCGGAATCACCTACACGACTCGCTGGAACCACCTACCTGACAGGCTAAAATCACCTGCCGGGTATGCCACAACCACGTGGCGGACACTCCGGAATCACCTGTCGGGCATGCCGGAACCAACTCTCAGACGTGCCAGAACCTCGTGCCAGTCACGCCAGTACCACCTGCCGGACAGACCGGAAACACATGCTGGACACGCCGGAACCACCAGCTCGACTCGCCGGAACCACCGCCGGACATGCAAAATGACCTGCTGGCTACGCCAGAACCACTGGCGAACACTCCGGAATCACCTGTCGGGCATGTCCGAACCACCTCTCAGACTTGCCAGAACCATGTTCTGGACACGCCGGTACCACCTGCCGAGTATGCCGGAACCACATGATCCACACCCCAGAACCACCTGCCGTACACGCCAGAATCACCTGCCGGCCACGCCATAACCACTCGGCAGACACTCCGGATCCACTTGCCGTGCATGCCGGAACCACCTCACAGAGGTGCCAGAACCACATGCCGGACACTCCGGAATCACCTGCCGGGCATGCCGGAACCATGTCTCAGACATGCCGGAACCACATGCCAATGAGACCGGAAGCACCTGCCGAGCACGCCAGAACCACCTGCTCGAGTCTCAAAAACCACCTGCTGGACACGCCAAAATCACCTGCCGGCTACGCCAGAACCACTCGGCAGACACTCCGGAATCACATGCCAGGCATTCCGGAACCACCTCTCAGAGGTGCCAGAACCAAATGCCGGACACTCCCGTATCACCTGCCGGGCATGCCGGAACCACCTCTCAGAGGTGCCAGAACCACATGCCGGACACTCCGGAATCACCTGCCGGTCATGCCGGAACCACCTTCTGGACTTGCCGGAACCAGCGGCTCGACTCGCCGGAACCATTGCCGGACATGCAAAACCACCTGCCCGGCTACGCCAGAACCACTTGGCGTACACTCCGGAATCACCTGCCGGGCATGGCGGAACCACCTCTCTGACATGCCGGAACCACATGCCAATGACACCGGAAGCACCTGCCGAGCACGCCAGAACCACCTGCTCGACTCGCCAAAACCACCCGCTGGACACGCCAAAATCACCTGCCGGCTACGCCACAACCATTTGGTGAACTCTTCGGAATCACCTGCCGGGCTTGCTGGAACCACCTGCCGGTCACGCCAACATCACCTGCCAGCTATGCCAGAACCACTTGGCGGACACCATGGAAACACCTGTCGGGCCGGCCGGAACCACCTATCAGACGTGCCAGAACCATGTGCCTGAGATGCTGGAACCACACCCCGAACAGACCGAAACCACCTGCCAGACCCGCCTGAACCACCCGCCGAGCACACCGGAACCACCTACTCGACTTGCTGGAACCACCTACCTGACACGCTAAAATCACCTGCCGGGTATGCCACAACCACTTGGTGGACACTCCGGAATAATCTGCCGGACATGCCAGAACCAGCTCTCAGACACACCAGAACCACGTGCCAGACACGCCGGAAGCACCTGCTGAGCATGCCTGAGCCAAATGCTCGACTTGCAAGAAACATCTGCCAGACACGCCAAAATGACCTGCCGGGTACGCCAGAACCACGTGGTGGACACTCCGGAATCACCTGTCGGGCATGCCGGAACCAAAGCTCAGACGTGCCAGAACCTCGTGCCGGTCACGCCAGAACCACCTGCCGGACACGCCGGAACCACCGGCTCGACTCGCCGGAACCACCGCCGGACATGCAAAATGACCTGCCGGCTACGCCAGAACCACTTGGCGAACACTCCAGAATCACCTGCCGGGCATGCCGGAACCGCCTCTCAGACTTGCCAGAACCATGTTCCGGACACGACGGTACCACCTGCCGAGTATGCCGGAACCACCTGATCCACTCCCCAGAACCACGTGCTGGACACGCCAGAATCACCTGCCGACTACGCCACAACCATTTGGTGAACTCTTCGGAATCACCTGCCGGGCTTGCTGGAACCACCTGCCGGTCACGCCAACATCACCTGCCAGCTATGCCAGAACCACTTGGCGGACACCATGGAAACACCTGTCGGGCCGGCTGGAACCTCCTCTCAGACGTGCCAGAACCATGTGCCTGAGATGCCGGAACCACACCCCGAAAAGACCGAAACCACCTGCCAGAACAGCCTGAACCACCTGCCGAGCACGCCGGAACCACCTACTCGACTCGCTGGTACCACCTACCTGACACGCTAAAATCAACTGCCGGGTATGCCACAACCACTTGGTGGACACTCCGGAATCGTCTGCCGGACATGCCAGAACCAGCTCTCAGACACACCAGAACCACGTGCCGGACACGCCGGATGCAACTGCTGATCATGCCTGAGCCAAATGCTCGACTTGCAAGAAACACTTGCCAGACAGGCCAAAATCACCTGCCGGGTACGCCAGAACTACGTGGCGGACACTGCGGAATCACCTTTCGGGCATGCCGGAACCAACTCTCAGACGTGCCAGAACCTCGTGCCGGACACGCCAGAACAACCTGCCGGACAGACCGGAAACACCTGCTGGACACGCCGGAACCACCGGCTCGACTCGCCGGAACCACCGCCGGACATGCAAAATGACCTGCCGGCTACGCCAGAACCACTTGGCGAACACTCCGGAATCACCTGTCGGGCATGCCAGAACCACCTCTCAGACTTGCCAGAACCATGTTCCGGACACGCCAGTACCACCTGCCGAGTATGCCGGAACCACCTGATCCACTCCCCAGAACCAACTGCTGGACACGCCAGAATCACCTGCCGGCTACGTCAGAACCACTCGGCAGACACTCCGGAACCACCTGCCGGGCATGCCGGATCCACATCTCAGAGGTGCCAGAACCACATGCCGGACACTCCGGAATCACCTGCCGGGCATGCCGGAACCATCTCTCAGACGTGCCAGAACCATGTTCCGGACACGCCGGTACCACCTGCCGAGCTCGCCGGAAGCACCTGCCAGACACTCCGGAATCACCTGCCGGGAATGCCGGAACCATCTCTCAGACGTGCCAGAACCATGTTCCGGACACGCCGGTACCACCTGCCGAGCTCGCCGGAACCACCTGCTGGACACGCCAACATCACCTGCCAGCTATGCCAGAACCACTTGGCGGACACCATGGAAACACCTGTCGGGTCGGCCGGAACAACCTCTCAGACATGCCAGAACCATGAGCCTGAGATGCCGGAACCACACCCCGAACACACCGAAACCACCTGCCAGACCCGACTGAACCCCCTGGCGAGCACGCCTGATCCACCTGCTCAACTAGCCGGAACCAAATTCCTGACATGGCAAAATCACCTGCCAGGTATACAAGAACCACTTGTTGGACACTCCGGAATCATCTGCCGGAGAATCCAGAAACAGCTCTCAGACACATCAGAACCACGTGCCAGAGACGCCGGAAGCACCAGCTGAGCATGCCTGAGCCACCTGCTCGACTCGCAAGATACACCTGACGGACAGGCGAAAATCACCTGCCGGGTACGCCAGAAACACTTGGCGGACGCTCCGGAATCACCTGTCGGGCGTGCCGGAACCACCTCTCAGACTTGCCAGAACCATGTTCTGGACACGCCGGTACCACCTGCCGAGTATGCCGGAACCAGCTGATCCACTCCCCAGAACCACCTAGTGGACACGCCAAAATCAACTGCCGGCTACGCCAGAACCACTCGTCAGACACTCCGGAATCTCATGCCAGGCATTCCGGAACCACCTCTCAGAGGCGCCAGAACCAAATGCCGGACACTCCGGTATCACCTGCCGGGCATGCCGGAACCACCTCTCAGAGGTGCCAGAACCACATGCCGGACACTCCAGAATCACCTCCCGGGCATGCTGGAACCACGTGCTTGACATGCCGGAATCACCTGCCGGGCATGCCCGAACCATCTCTCAGACGTGCCAGAACCATGTTCCGGTCACGCCGGTACCACCTGCCGAGCTCGCCGGAACCACCTGCTGGACACGCCAAAATCATCTGCCGGCTACACCAGAGCCACTCGGCAGACACTCCAGAATCACCTGCCGGGCTGGCTGGAACCACCTGCCGGTCACGCCAACATCACCTTTCAGCTACGCCAGAACCACTTGGCGGACACTCCGGAAACACCTCTCCGGCCGGCCGGAACCACCTCTCAGACGTGCCAGAACCTAGTACCTGAGATGCAGGAACCACTCCCCGAACAGACCGAAACCACCTGCCAGACCCGCCTGAACCACCTGCCGAGCACGCCGGAACCACCTACTCGATTCGCTGGAACCACCTACCTGACACGCTAAAATCACCTGCCGGGTATGCCACAACCACTTGGTGGACACTCCGGAACCACCTGCCGGGCATGCAGGAACCACCTCTCAGACATGCCGGAACCACATGCCAATGACACCGGAAGAACCTGCCGAGCACGCCAGAACCACCTGCTCGACTCGCCAAAACCACCTTCTGGACACGCCAAAATCACCTGCCGGCTACGGCAGAACCACTCGGCAGACACTCCGGAATCACAGGACAGGCATTCCGGAACCACCTCTCAGAGCTGCCAGAACCAAATGCCGGACACTCCGGTATCACCTGCCGGGCATGCCGGAACCACCTCTTTGAGGTGCCAGAACCACATGCCGGACACTCTGGAATCACCTACCGGGCATGCCGGAACCACCTGCTGGACATGCCGGAATCACCTGCCGGACATGCCGGAACCACCGGCTCGACTCGCCGGAACGATTGCCGGACATTCAAAATCACCTGCCAGCTACGCCAGAACCACACGGCAGACACTCCGGAATCACCTGCCGGGCTGGCTGGAACCACCTGCCGGTCGCGCCAACATCACCTTTCAGCTACGCCAGAACCACTTGGCGGACACTCCAGAAACACCTCTCCGGCCGGCCGGAACCACCTCTCAGACGTGCCAGAACCTAGTACCTGAGATGCAGGAACCACTCCCCGAACAGACCGAAACCACCTGCCAGACCCGCCTGAACCCCCTGGCGAGCACGCATGATCCACCTGCTCAGCTAGCAGGAACCACCTTCCTGACACGCCAAAATCACCTGCCGGCTACGCCACAACCATTTGGTGAACTCTTCGGAATCACCTGCCGGGCTGGCTCCAGAACCACTCGGAAGACACTCCGGAACCACCTGCCGGGCATGTCGGAACCACCTCTCAGAGGTGCCAGAACCACATGCCGGACACTCCGGAATCACCTGCCGGGCATGCCGGAACCATCTCTCAGACGTGCCAGAACCATTTCCGGACACGCCGGTACCACCTGCCGAGCTCGCCGGAACCACATGCTGGACACGCCAAAATCATCTGCCGGCTACACCAGAACCACTCGGCAGACACTCCAGAATCACCTGCCGGGCTGGCTGGAACCACCTGCCGGTCACGCCAACATCACCTTTCACCTACGCCAGAACCACTTGGCGGACACTCCGGAAACACCTGTCGGGCCGGCCGCAACCACCTCTCAGAGGTGCCAGAACAACATGCCTGACACTCCGGAATCACCTGCCGGGCATGCCGGAACCACCTGTGGACATGCCGGAACCACCGGCTCGACTCGCCGGAACCATTGCCGGACATGCAAAATCACCTGCCGGCTAAGCCAGAACCACTTGGCGAACCCTCCGGAATCACCTGCCGGGCATGGCGGAACCAAATCTCAGACATGCCAGAACCACATGCCAATGACACCGGAAGCACCTGCCGAGCACGCCAGAACCACCTGCTCGACTCGCCAAAACCACCCTCTGGACACGCCAAAATCACCTGCCGGCTACTCCAGAACCACTCGGCAGACACTCCGGAATCACCTGCCGGGCTGGCTGGAACCACCTGCCGGTCACGCCAACATCACATTTCAGCTACGCCAGAACCACTTGGCGGACACTCCGGAAACACCTGTCGGGCCGGCCGCAACCACCTCTCAGACGTGCCAGAACCATGTGCCTGAGATGCCGGAACCACTCCCCGAACAGACGGAAAACACCTGCCAGACCCGTCTGAACAACCTGCCGAGCACGCCGGAGCCACCTGCTCGACTCGCCGGAACCACCTACCTGACATGCCAAAAAAACCAGCCGGGTATGCCAGAACCACTTGGCGGACACTCCGGAATCATCTGCCGGACATGCCGGAACCAGCTCTCAGACACACCAGAACCATGTGCCAGAAACGCCGGAAGCATCTGCCGAGCATGCCGGAGCCACCTGCTCGACTCGCCAGAAACACCTGCCGGACACGCCAAAATCACTTTCCGGGTACACCAGAACCACCTGGCGGACACTCCGAAATCACCTGTCGCGCATGCCGGAACCACCTCTCAGACGTGCCGGAAGCACGTGCCGGACACGCCAGAATCACCTACCGGACAGACCGGAACCACCTGCCGAGCACGCCGGAGCCACCTGTTCGACTCGCTGGAACCACCTGCCGGACAGGCCAATATCAACTGCTGGCTATGCCAGAACCACCTGGGGGACGGTCCAGAATCACCTGCCAGCCATGGCGGAACCACCTCTCAGACGTACCAGAACCACCTGCCGGAGAAGCTGGAAACACGTCCTGGATAGTCTGGAACCACCTGCCGGCCAAGCCTGAACCACCTGCCAAGCACAACGGAACAACCTGCCAGACACGCCAAAATCACCTGCGTGTTAAGCCAGAACCACTTGGAGGACTCTCTGGGATGACCTGCCGGGCATGCCGGAACCACCTCTCAGACGTGCCAGAACCATGTGGCGGACAGTCCGGAATCACCTGTTGGGCATGCGCAACCACCTCTGAGACGTACCAGAACCACATGCCGTGCAGGCTGGAACCACCTACCGGACAGACCGGAATCACCTTTCGGGCATGCCGGAACCACCTGTCAGATGTGCCAGAAACACGTGCCGGAGACGCCGGAAGCACCTGCCAAGCACGTTGGAACCACCTGCTCAACTCGCCTGATCCACCTGCCGGACATGCCAAAATCACCTGCCGACTATGCCAGAACCACTTGGCGAACACTCCGGAATCACTTGCCGGGCATGCAGGAACCCCCTGTCAGACATGCCAGAACCCCGTGCCAATGACCCCGGAAGCACCAGCCGAGCACGCCGGAACCACCTGCTCGACTCGCCAGAACCACCTGCCAATCACGCAAAAATCACCTGCCGGCTACGCCACAACCAGTTGGTGAACACTTTGGAATCACCTGCCACGCTTGCTGGAACCACCTGCCAGTCATGCCAAAATCACCTGCCAACTACGCCAGAACCGCTTGGCGGACACTGCGGAAACACCTGTCGGGCCGGCTGGAACCACATCTCACACGTGCCAGAAACGTGTTCATGACTTGCTGGAACCACACCCCGAACAGACGGATACCATCTGCCAGAACCGCCCGAACCACCTGCTGGGCACGCCGGAACCACCTGCTCGACTCACCGGTACCACCTCCCTGACACGCCAAAATCACCTGCTGGGTATGCCAGAACCACTTGGCGGACACTCCGGAATCATCTGCCGGACATGCCGGAACCAGCTCTCAGACACACCAGAACCAAGTGCCGGAGACGCCGGAAGCACCTGCCGAGCATGCCGGAGCCACCTGCTCGACTCGCCAGAAACACCTGCCGGACACGCCAAAATCACCTGCCGGGTACGCCAGAACCACCTGGCGGACACTCCGAAATCACCTGTCGCGCATGCCGGAACCACCTCTCAGACGTGCCGGAAGCACGTGCCAGACACGCCGGAAACACCTACCGGACAGACCGGAACCACCTGCCAAGAACGCCGGAGCCACCTGTTCGACTCGCTGGAACCACCTGCCGGACAGGCCAATATCAACTGCTGGCTATGCCAGAACCCCCTGGGGGACAGTCCGGGATCACCTGCCAGCCATGGCGGAACCACCTCTCAGACGTACCAGAACCACCTGCCGGAGAAGCTGGAAACACGTCCTGGACAGACTGGAACCACGTGACGGCCATGCCTGAACCACCTGCCGAGCACGGCGGAACCACCTGCCGGACACGCCAAAATCACCTGCGGGCTACGCCAGAACCACTTGGACGACTCTCCGAAATGACCTGCCGGGCATGTTGGAACCACCTCTCAGACGTGCCAGAAGCACGTGGCGGACAGTCCGGAATCACCTGTTGGGCATACGCAACCACCTCTGACACGTACCAGAAGCACGTGCCATGCACGCCGGAACCACCTACCGGACAGACCGGAATCAACTTTTGGGCATGCCGGAACCACCAGTCAGATGTGCCAGAAACACGTGCCGGAGACGCCGGAAGCACCTGCCGAGCACGTCGCAACCACCTGCTCAACTCGCCTGAACCACCTGCCGGACACGCCAAAATCACCTACCCGCTACACCAGCACCACTTCGGGGACAAGCCGGAATCACGTGAGGGGCATGCCGGCACAGCCTCTCAGACTGAACCTCGTGCCGGACACCACAGAACCACCTGCCGGACAGACCGGAACCACCTGCCGGACACGCCGGAACCACCGGCTCGAACCGCCGGAACGATCGCTGGACGTGCAAAATCACCTGCCGGCCACGCCGGAAACACTTGGCGAACACTCCGGAATCACCTGCCGGGCATGCCGGAACCACCTCTCAGATATGCCAGAACAACGTGCCAAAGACCCCGGAAGCACCTGCCGAGCACGCCGGAACCACCTGCTCGACTCGCCAGAACCACCTGCCGGACACGCAAAAATCACCTGCCGGCTACGCCACAACCAGTTGGGGAACACTTCGGAATCGCCTGCCGGGCTTGCTGGAACCACCTGCCGGTCATGCCAAAATCACCTGCAAACTACGCCAGTACCACTTGGCGGACACTGCGGAAACACCTGTCGGGCCAGCTGGAACCACATCTCAGACGTTCCAGAAACGTGTTCATGAGATGCTGGAACCACACCCCGAACAGACGGAAAACACCTGCCAGACCCGTCTGAACAACCTGCCGAGCACGCCGGAGCCACCTGCTCGACTCGCCGGAACCACCTACCTGACATGCCCAAATCACCAGCCGGGTATGCCAGAACCACTTGGCGGACACTCTGCAATCATCTGCCGGACATGCCGGAACCAGCTCTCAGACACACCAGAACCACGTGCCGGAGACGCCGGAAGCACCTGCCGAGCATGCCGGAGCCACCTGCTCGACTCGCCAGAAACACCTGCCGGACACGCCAAAATCACCTGCCGGGTACGCCAGAACCACCTGGCGGACACTCCGAAACCACCTGTCGCGCATGCCGGAACCACCTCTCAGACGTGCCGGATCACGTGCCGGACACGCCGGAATCACCTGCGTGTTATGCCAGAAGAACTTGCAGGACTCTCTGGGATGACCTGCCGGGCATGCCGGAACCACCTCTCAGACGTGCCGGATCACGTGTCGGACACGCCAAAATCACCTGCGTGTTATGCCAGAAGAACTTGGAGGACTCTCTGGGATGACCTGCCGGGCATGCCGGAACCACCTCTCAGACGTGCCAGAACCATGTGGCGGACAGTCCGGAATCACCTGTTGGGCATGCGCAACCACCTCTGAGACGTACCAGAACCACATGCCGTGCAGGCTGCAACCACCTACCGGACAGACCGGAATCACCTTTCGGGCATGCTGGAACCACCTGTCAGTTGTGCCAGAAACACGTGCCGGAGACGCCGGAAGCACCTGCCAAGCACGTTGGAACCACCTGCTCAACTCGCCTGAACCACCTGCCGGACATGCCAAAATCACCTGCCGACTATGCCAGAACCACTTGGCGAACACTTCGGAATCACATGCCGGGCATGCAGGACCCACCTCTCAGACATGCCAGAACCCCGTGCCAATGACCCCGGAAGCACCAGCCGAGCACGCCGGAACCACCTGCTCGACTCGCCAGAACCACCTGCCGATCACGCAAAAATCACCTGCCGGCTACGCCACAACCAGTTGGTGAACACTTTGGAATCACCTGCCACGCTTGCTGGAACCACCTGCCAGTCATGCCAAAATCACCTGCCAACTACGCCAGAACCGCTTGGCGGACACTGCGGAAACACCTGTCGGGCCGGCTGGAACCACATCTCAGACGTGCCAGAAACGTGTTCATGAGATGCTGGAACCACACCCCGAACAGACGGATACCACCTGCCAGAACCGCCTGAACCACCTGCTGAGCATGCCGGAACCACCTGCTCGACTCACCGGTACCACCTCCCTGACACGCCAAAATCACCTGCTGGGTATGCCAGAACCACTTGGCGGACACTCCGGAATCATCTGCCGGACATGCCGGAACCAGCTCTCAGACACACCAGAACCAAGTGCCGGAGACGCCGGAAGCACCTGCCGAGCATGCCGGAGCCATCTGCTCGACTCGCCAGAAACACCTGCCGGACACGCCAAAATCACCTGCCGGGTATGCCAGAACCATCTGGCGGACACTACGGAATCACCTGCCGCGCATGCAGGAACCACCTCTCAGACGTGCCGGAAGCACGTGCCAGACACGCCGGAAACACCTACCGGACAGACCGGAACCACCTGCCAAGAACGCCGGAGCCACCTGTTCGACTCGCTGGAACCACCTGCCGGACAGGCCAATATCAACTGCTGGCTATGCCAGAACCACCTGGGGGACAGTCCGGGATCACCTGCCAGCCATGGCGGAACCACCTCTCAGACGTACCAGAACCACCTGCCGGAGAAGCTGGAAACACGTCCTGGACAGACTGGAACCACGTGACGGCCATGCCTGAACCACCTGCCGAGCACGGCGGAACCACCTGCCGGACACGCCAAAATCACCTGCGGGCTACGCCAGAACCACTTGGACGACTCTCCGAAATGACCTGCCGGGCATGTTGGAACCACCTCTCAGACGTGCCAGAAGCACGTGGCGGACAGTCCGGAATCACCTGTTGGGCATACGCAACCACCTCTGACACGTACCAGAACCACGTGCCGTGCACGCCGGAACCACCTACCGGACAGACCGGAATCAACTTTTGGGCATGCCGGAACCACCAGTCAGATGTGCCAGAAACACGTGCCGGAGACGCCGGAAGCACCTGCCGAGCACGTCGCAACCACCTGCTCAACTCGCCTGAACCACCTGCCGGACACGCCAAAATCACCTGCCCGCTACACCAGCACCACTTCGGGGACAAGCCGGAATCACGTGAGGGGCATGCCGGCACAGCCTCTCAGACTGAACCTCGTGCCGGACACCACAGAACCACCTGCCGGACAGAACAGAACCACGTGCCGGAGACGCCGGAAGCACCTGCCGAGCATGCCGGAGCCACCTGCTCGACTCGCCAGAAACACCTGCCAGACACGCCAAAATCACCTGCCGGGTACGCCAGAACCTCCTGGCGGACACTCCGAAACCACCTGTCGCGCATGCCGGAACCACCTCTCAGACGTGCCGGAAGCACGTGCCGGACACGCCGGAATCACCTACCGGACAGACCGGAACCACCTGCCGAGCACGCCGGAGCCACCTGTTCGACTCGCTGGAACCACCTCCCGGACAGGCCAATATCAACTGCTGGCTATGCCAGAACCACCTGGGGGACGGTCCGGAATCACCTGCCAGCCATGGCGGAACCACCTCTCAGACGTACCAGAACCACCTGCCGGAGAAGCTGGAAACACGTCCTGGACAGTCTGGAACCACCTGCCGGCCAAGCCTGAACCACCTGCCAAGCACAACGGAACAACCTGCCAGACACGCCAAAATCACCTGCGTGTTATGCCAGAACCACTTGGAGGACTCTCTGGGATGACCTGCCGGGCATGCCGGAACCACCTCTCACACATGCCAGAACCATGTGGACGACAGTCCGGAATCACCTGTTGGGCATGCGCAACCACCTCTGAGACGTACCAGAACCACATGCCGTGCAGGCTGGAACCACCTACCGGACAGACCGGAATCACCTTTCGGGCATGCCGGAACCACCTGTCAGATGTGCCAGACACACGTGCCGGAGACACCGGAAGCACCTGCCAAGCACGTTGGAACCACCTGCTCAACTCGCCTGAACCACCTGCCGGACATTCCAAAATCACCTGCCGTCTGTGCCAGAACCACTTGGCGAACACTCCGGAATCACTTGCCAGGCATGCAGGAACCACCTCTCAGACATGCCAGAACCCCGTGCCAATGACCCCGGAAGCACCAGCCGAGCACGCCGCAACCACCTGCTCGACTCGCCAGAACCACCTGCCGATCACGCAATACATTG